>NC_143040.1:15862500-16080000 GCF_057628025.1 Oncorhynchus mykiss | reverse complement strand
GGTAAAGGTCTGGTAGGGTAACATGGTCTGGAGTAGGGTAACGGTCTGGCAGTGTAACATGGTCTGGAGTAGGGTAAAGGTCTGGTAGTGTAACATGGTCTGGAGTAGGGTAAAGGTATGGTAGTGTAACATGGTCTGGAGTAGGGTAACAGTCTGGTAGTGTAACATGGTCTGGAGTAGGGTAACGGTCTGGCAGTGTAACATGGTCTGGAGTAGGGTAAAGGTCTGGTAGGGTAACATGGTCTGGAGTAGGGTAAAGGTCTGGTAGTGTAACATGGTCTGGAGTAGGGTAACGGTCTGGTAGTGTAACATGGCCTGGAGTAGGGTAACGGTCTGGCAGTGTAACATGGTCTGGAGTAGGGTAAAGGCCTGGTAGTGTAACATGGTCTGGAGTAGGGTAAAGGTCTGGTAGTGTAACATGGTCTGGAGTAGGGTAACATGGTCTGGAGTAGGGTAAAGGCCTGGTAGTGTAACATGGTCTGGAGTAGGGTAAAGGTCTGGCAGTGTAACATGGTCTGGAGTAGGGTAACGGTCTGGTAGTGTAACATGGTCTGGAGTAGGGTAACGGTCTGGTATTGTAACATGGTCTGGAGTAGGGTAACATGGTCTGGAGTAGGGTAAAGGTCTGGTAGTGTAACATGGTCTGGAGTAGGGTAACATGGTCTGGAGTAAGGTAAAGGTCTGGTAGTGTAACATGGTCTGGAGTAGGGTAAAGGTCTGGTAGTGTAACATGGTCTGGAGTAGGGTAAAGGTCTGGTAGTGTAACATGGTCTGGAGTAGGGTAAAGGTCTGGTAGTGTAACATGGTCTGGAGTAGGGTAACGGTCTGGTAGTGTAACATGGTCTGGAGTAGGGTAACGGTCTGGTAGTGTAACATGGTCTGGAGTAGGGTAAAGGTCTGGTAGTGTAACATGGTCTGGAGTAGGGTAAAGGTCTGGTAGTGTAACATGGTCTGGAGTAGGGTAAAGGTCTAGTAGTATAACATGGTCTGGAGTAGGGTAAAGGTCTGGTAGTGATGCTGGTATCAATGGCACTGGCATCAATACAGACACATTAGTAGAAACCTGATTCTTATAATTTTGCAACTCATTGGACATACAGTATATTAGCGTTTACACTATTACAATACTATTGGACAAAGAAACACTAACTGACATAGGAACCAGCGATTTGTCTTCAAACTAAATTACCTCACGTTTTTGGAGTGTTTAAGCAATGCCATTCCCTCATAACAAAGTCACTGTTCTCCTATTTCAGATACATCAATACATCGTCAATACTGTCAGGTTCCTTCCGAATCCTGATTTCATGTCATTGTCTCCCTGTCGTTCTCACTAAATTTCCTCAGCTTCCTGGGGTGTATAATAGCTCTCTTTTCAACCACCAACATTATCCTGAGCTGAGCGGAAGGAGGCTTTGGCCGCCCACACAACCTAAAGTGGCCATGACTGGTTTTGGCAAGAGCAGATCCAATGGAGGAAATAATGTGATGCGGCAGCTGAGAAGAGATGAACCGGTTTGGAACGTCCTCTACTGTCTAAGGGAGAAGATAGCTAACCCCACTTACTTTATCTTCCCCTACTTACTTTATGTTTCCCTACTTACTTTATCTTTCCCATACTTACTTTATCTTCCCCTACTTACTTTATGTTTCCCTACTTACTTTATCTTCACCATACTTACTTTATATTTCCCATACTTACTTTACTTACTTTATATTTCCCCTACTTACTTTACTTACTTTATATTTCCCATACTTACTTTATGTTTCCCTACTTACTTTATCTGTCATGTATTGTCATGTTGTGTCTTTCTGTCCTTTCCTTTCACCCTGTCTCCCTCTGCTGGTCGTATTAGGTTACCTTTTCTCCCCCGCTTTCCCCCAGCTGTTCCTTGTCTCCTCTAACTACCTCATCCACCCCTTTTCCCACCTGTTCCCTTTTTCCCTCTGATTAGGTCCCTATATCTCTCTCTGTTTCTGCTCCTGTCTTTGTCGGATTCTTGTTTGTTGTGTTTCATGCCTGAACCAGACTATCGTCATGTTTGCTGTAACCTTGTCCTGTCCTGTCGGAATCTGCCGGTCTGTCTGAACCTACCTATGTTTGGTTATTAAAGAAGCTCTGTTAAGTTAATTCGCTTTTGGGTCCTCATTCACTCACCTGACAGAAGAATCCGACCAAGAATGGACCCAGCGACTTCGGATCCTCTCCACTCAGCCGTCGAGATCCAGGGAGCGATGCTAGGCAGACACGAGCAGGAATTGTCTGCTGCTCGACATGCCGTTGAGACCCTGGCCACCCAAGTCTCCAACCTCACAGAACAGGTTCACCATCTCCGCCTCGATCCACCGGCCACTTCCAGGGCTTTCGAATCTCCGGAGCCCAGAATCAATAACCCGCCGTGTTACTCTGGGGAGCCCACTGAATGCCGCTCGTTCCTCACCCAGTGTGATATTGTGTTTTCTCTCCAGCCCAACACTTACGCCAGGAGCACTGCTCGTGTCGCCTACGTCATATCTCTCCTTACTGGACGGGCTCGTGAGTGGGGCACGGCAATCTGGGAGGCAAGGGCTGAGTGTACTAACCAGTATCTTGACTTTAAGGAGGAGATGATACGGGTTTTTGATCGATCTGTTTTTGGGGAGGAGGCTTCCAGGGCCCTGTCTTCCCTATGTCAAGGCAATCGATCCATAACTGACTACTCTATTGAGTTTCGCACTCTTGCTGCCTCCAGTGGCTGGAACGAGCCGGCCTTGCTCGCTCGTCTTCTGGAGGGTCTCCGCGCAGAGGTAAAGGATGAGATTCTCTCCCGGGAGGTTCCTTCCAGCGTGGATTCCTTGATTGAACTCGCTATTCGCATTGAGCGACGGGTTGATCTTCGTCACCGAGCTCGTGGAAAGGAGCTCGCGCTCTCCGTTGCCCCCCTCTCCGCATCACTACCATCTTCCTCTGCCGGCTCGGGAGCTGAGCCTATGCAGCTGGGAGGTATCCGCATCTCGACTAAGGAGAGGGAACGGAGAATCACCAACCGCCTCTGTCTCTATTGCGGTTCTGCTGGTCATTTTGTCACTTCATGTCCAGTAAAAGCCAGAGCTCATCAGTAAGCGGAGGGCTACTGGTGAGCGCTACTACTCCTGTCTCTCCTTCAAGATCCTGCACTACCTTGTCGGTCCATCTACGCTGGACCGGTTCGTCAGCTTCCTGCAGTGCCTTAATAGACTCTGGGGCGGAGGGCTGTTTTATGGACGAGACCTGGGCTCGGGAACATGACATTCCTCTCAGACAGTTAAGGGAGTCCACGGCCTTGTTCGCCCTGGATGGTAGTCCTCTCCCCAGGATTCAGCGTGAGACGCTACCTTTAACCCTCACTGTTTCTGGTAATCATAGCGAAACCATTTCTTTTTTAATTTTTCGTTCACCTTTTACACCTGTTGTTTTGGGCCATCCCTGGCTAGTTTGTCATAATCCTTCCATTAACTGGTCTAGTAATTCTATCCTCTCCTGGAACGTCTCTTGTCATGTGAAATGTTTAATGTCTGCTATCCCTCCTGTTTCCTCTGTCTCTTCTTCACAGGAGGAGCCTGGTGATTTGACAGGGGTGCCGGAGGAATATCACGATCTGCGCACGGTGTTCAGTCGGTCCAGGGCCACCTCTCTTCCTCCACACCGGTCGTATGATTGTAGTATTGATCTCCTTCCGGGAACCACTCCCCCCCGGGGTAGACTATACTCTCTGTCGGCTCCCGAACGTAAGGCTCTCGAGGATTATTTGTCTGTAGCTCTTGACGCCGGTACCATAGTCCCCTCCTCCTCTCCCGCCGGAGCGGGGGGTTTTTTTGTCAAGAAGAAGGACGGGTCTCTGCGCCCCTGCATAGATTATCGAGGGCTGAATGACATAACAGTGAAGAATCGTTATCCGCTTCCTCTTATGTCTTCAGCCTTCGAGATCCTGCAGGGAGCCAGGTTTTTCACTAAGTTGGACCTTCGTAACGCTTACCATCTCGTGCGCATCAGGGAGGGGGACGAGTGGAAGACGGCGTTTAACACTCCGTTAGGGCACTTTGAATACCGGGTTCTTCCTTTCGGCCTCGCTAACGCTCCAGCTGTCTTTCAGGCATTAGTCAATGATGTCCTGAGAGACATGCTGAACATCTTTGTTTTCGTTTACCTTGACGATATCCTGATTTTTTCACCGTCACTCCAGATTCATGTTCAGCACGTTCGACGTGTCCTCCAGCGCCTTTTAGAGAATTGTCTTTTTGTGAAGGCTGAGAAGTGCACTTTTCATGCCTCCTCCGTCACATTTCTCGGTTCTGTTATTTCCGCTGAAGGCATTAAGATGGATCCCGCTAAGGTCCAAGCTGTCATTGATTGGCCCGCCCCTAAGTCACGCATCGAGCTGCAGCGCTTTCTCGGCTTCGCGAACTTCTATCGTCGTTTCATCCGTAATTTCGGTCAGGTGGCAGCTCCTCTCACAGCCCTTACTTCTGTGAAGACGTGCTTTAATTGGTCCGTTCCGTATTTCTCGGGTCATTAATCCTGTCGCAGTTCGACTTCTTCTTCCGCGATACCTTCGTCGCGTCCACCCGGTCTTCCATGTCTCCTGTATCAAGCCCGTTCTTCGCGCCCCCGCTCGTCTCCCCCCCCCCCCCCCCCCCCATCCTTGTCGAGGGCGCACCCATCTACAGGGTCCGCAGGATTTTGGACATGCGTCCTCGGGGCCGTGGTCACCAGTACCTCGTAGATTGGGAGGGGTACGGTCCTGAGGAGAGGAGTTGGGTTCCCTCTCGGGACGTGCTGGACCGTGCGCTGATCGAGGATTTCCTCCGTTGCCGCCAGGTTTCCTCCTCGAGTGCGCCAGGAGGCGCTCGGTGAGTGGGGGGGTACTGTCATGTATTGTCATGTTGTGTCTTTCTGTCCTTTCCTTTCACCCTGTCTCCCTCTGCTGGTCGTATTAGGTTACCTTTTCTCCCCCGCTTTCCCCCAGCTGTTCCTTGTCTCCTCTAACTACCTCATCCACCCCTTTTCCCACCTGTTCCCTTTTTCCCTCTGATTAGGTCCCTATATCTCTCTCTGTTTCTGCTCCTGTCTTTGTCGGATTCTTGTTTGTTGTGTTTCATGCCTGAACCAGACTATCGTCATGTTTGCTGTAACCTTGTCCTGTCCTGTCGGAATCTGCCGGTCTGTCTGAACCTACCTATGTTTGGTTATTAAAGAAGCTCTGTTAAGTTAATTCGCTTTTGGGTCCTCATTCACTCACCTGACATTATCTTTCCCTACTTACTTTATCTTTCCCCTACTTACTTTATCTTTCCCCTACTTACTTTATATTTCCCTACTTACTTTATCTTCCTCTATCTCTCTATCTCTATCTCCACCTCTATCTCCTCTAGTACATGCAGCCCCATATCTGACATTTGTATTATGAAATTGCATCCAGTCTTCTTGCTTGTAAATATCCTTTGCTATTTTGATGTTGTCGTTTTCTAATATGTGATTTTCTCCGTGTGTACTGTAATTACAGCAAAATGAATGGCCTCTTTGAGGACAATAAAGTTATCTGAATCTGAATAATATTGTATTATGGTAATGGTTTTGACATGTATGATGGAGATCTTCAGGGCTCTACTCGGCCTTCTCTCAGGGTAGTAAGTTAGTGGTCTGTTGACATCCCTTAAGTGGTGTGGGGGCTGTGCATTGGCAGGGTGAGTGACTCTGGAAGGGGCCACAGTGTCTCACGACCCCCCTGTATGTGCCGAGGGGCTAGAGTCAGCCTGTCTTATCTTTTCAATGTGATTTTATCATACATGAAGTAGCTAATCAGCTACTTTCTAAAAAGTCAAATTATAATTTGGTCATCCTTACCTGCTACTGTGGAATCAGATTCAAACAACCAGTCAGATTAATTTAGGATTATAGGAGAGTGCTTAGGTCTTGTTTCTCCTCTGTTTCGTTTCCTTTCTCTCTCTCTCTCTCTCTCTCTCTCTCTCTCTCTCTCTCTCTCTCTCACTTTCTCTCACTTTCTCTCACTTTCTCTGTTCCACGCTCTCTCTCACTCTCTTTCCCTCTCTCTCCCTATCTTTCTCCCTTTCTCTCTCTCCCTCTCTGTCTCTCCCTCTCTCTCTTTCCCTCTCTCTCCCTGTCTCTCTCTTCCTCTCTCTCCCTTTCTCCCTGTCTCTCTCTTCCTCTCTCTCCCTTTCTCTCTCGTCATCTCTCTATTTCCCTCTCTCCCTTTCTCTCTCTTCCTCTCTCTACCTTTCTCTCAATTTCTCTCTCTCTCTCGCTCTCTTTCCCCTCTCTCTCCCTTTCTATCTCTTCCTCTCTCTCCCTTTCTCTCTCTTCCTCTCTCTCTATTTTCCTCTCTCTCCCTGTCTCTCTCTTCCTCTTTCTACCTTTCTCTCTCTTCCTCTCTCCCTTTTTTCTCCCTCCCTCTCCCTCTGACTGTGCCTCAGGACAACATCTCTCCCTCCCTCCCTCCCTAGGACCGTGCCTCAGGACTACCTCTCTCCCTCCCTCCCTCCCTAGGACCGTGCCTCAGGATAACCTGGCCTGATGTTTCCTGTCCATTCCTGTTTGATCGATGAATATCATACCAAGCACGGCTAAAAACAAATGGTATAGGTCCAGTTTAATTTACTGCAGTATCAATATACAGCCAATAGGCCTACTGTAAAAGGACTGTAGTCATGAACCAGTCTTTCCCACCTTGATGATAACATAAGATAACTAACAGGTGAATAGACCTACCATTACTAAGAGTTGTTGACAATAGCCTTATTGTAATGACATTTACCTGTTGAGCCACGCGTGGGAGTCGTGCTCCTGCCTCTATCTTTACAGCCTTGCTTTCCATGTTGATTAACAGTCTTAGATTGTAGCTGGGAGGAGACTAAATGACCTCATGCCACCTGTGTCACACACACACACACACACACAGGAGCTATAACATCCCAATGAGAAATCCCTATAGGGGCTTTTATGGGCACATGAAGCCAATGGTTTTATGTTTGTGTAAGCAGAATATCAAATGGAGTGCCAGGAGTCAGCAGGCAATGAGGAAATGATGTCACCGGACTGTGGGGTCAATCATTGTCCCACAGGTGGAAAAGCAAAGTATGCTACTTCAATGCACCTTTCACTCTGGAAGTAAGAGTTTATCTTCATGTCCGTCCGTGACTTGTTTCAACCAGGAAACACAAACAAAGTGTTTGTAGAGCTAGTTTTCACTCTTCATCGAAGAGCTTCACCGTTTGAACAATAAGCCGATTGTTAACCACTGAACTACAGGATCAAAGAGCAGAGAGAGAATAATGCAATGTAAAATGTTATGTCCATGGTGCTGATTCCTTGTATAGTCTAGGATATAAGGAGTTCTAGGAGTTGAGACAGTGGATTGTGCAGACAGGTGGAACCGAATAAACAGGCATTTTAACGTCATAGATTTAGCCGACTGGAATACGATTTTAACCAATCAGCATTCAGGATTAGACCCACCCGTATTTTTAAGCAATAATGCTCGAGGGGTTGTGGTAAATGGCCAATATACTACGGCTAAGGGCTGTTCTTAGGCACAACGTAACTCGTCACTAAGCCCCGGGGTGCCTTATTGCTATTATAAACTGGTTACCAACGTAATTAGAGCAGTAAAAATAAATTTTTCGTCATACCCGTGGTATACAGTCTGATATGGTCACACTGCACACTGCCCTATCCCATCTGGACAAGAGGAATACCTATGTAAGAATGCTGTTCATTGACTACAGCTCAGCATTCAACACCATAGTACCCTCCAAGCTTGTCATTAAGCTAGAGGCCCTGGGTCTCGACCCTGCCCTGTGCAACTGGGTCCTGGACTTTCTGACGGGCCGCCCCCAGGTGGTGAGGGTAGGAAACAACATGTCCACCCCGCTGATCCTCAACACTGGGTCGCCACAAGGGTGCGTTCTCAGCCCTCTCCTGTACTCCCTGTTCACCCATAACTGTGTGGCCATGCACGCCTCCAACTCAATCATCAAGTTTGCAGAAGATACTACAGTGGTAGGCTTGATTACCAACAATGACAAGACAACCTACAGGGAGGAGGTGAGGCCCCTTGGAGTGTGGTGTCAGGAAAATAACTTCTCACATAACGTCAACAAACAAAAGAGATGATCATGGACTTCGGGAAACAGAGAGAGCACCCCCCTATCCACATCGACGGGACAGTAGTGGAGGCTGAACATTTTTGTGCTTGTCACCTAAAACACTCACAAACTTTTACAGATGCACAATCGAGAGCATCCTGTCGGGCTGTATCACCGCCTGGTACGGCAACTGCTCCCCTCACAACCGCAGGGCTCTCCAGAGGGTAGTGAGGTCTGCACAAAGCATCACCGGGGGCAAACTACCTGCCCTCCAGGACACCTACTGCACCCAATGTCACAGGAAGATCAAAAAGATCCCCAAGGACAACAACCACCCGAGCCACTGCCTGTTCACCCCGCTATAATCCAGAAGGTGAAGTCAGTACAGGTGCATCAAAGCTGGGACCGAGACTCTGAAAAACAGCTTCTATCTCAAGGCCATCAGACTGTTAAACAGCCACCACTAACATAGAGTGGCTGCTGCCAACATACAGACTCAAATCTCTGACCACTTTAATAAATCTAATACATTCAATAAATAGATTTAATAAAGGTATCACTAGTCACTTTAAATAACACCACTTTAATAATGTCTACATTTCCTACATTACCCATCCAAATGTATATACTGTATTCTATGCCATCTTGCCTATGCCTCATGGTCATCGCTCATCCATATATTTATATGTACATATTCTTATTCATCCCTTTACATTTGTGTGTATAAGGTAGTTGTTGTGAATTTGTTGTTAAATATTACTGCACTGTCGGAACTAGAAGCACAAGCATTTCGCTACACTCACATTAACATCTTCTAACCATGTGTATGTGACCAATAAAATTTGATTTGATTTGATATACCATGGCTGTCAGCCAATCAGCATTTAGGGCTCGAACCCACCCAGTTTATAATGTAAAAAAACATCAGTCTTCTTGTCACAGAGAACAACACACTCAACTTTAGATTCCACTAAATTATTCTTCCTAAAACAACACTGGCCTTTCTCTTCTTAAATCAGTCGGTTATTACTAAATTATTCTTCCTACAACAACACTGGCCTTTCTCTTCTTAAATCAGTCAGTTATTACTAAATTATTCTTCCTATTACAACACTGGCCTTTCTCTTCTTAAATCAGTCGGTTATTACTAAATTATTCTTCCTAAAACAACACTGGCCTTTCTCTTCTTAAATCAGTCGGTTATTACTAAATTATTCTTCCTATTACAACACTGGCCTTTCTCTTCTTAAATCAGTCGGTTATTACTAAATTATTCTTCCTAAAACAACACTGGCCTTTCTCTTCTTAAATCAGTCGGTTATTACTAAATTATTCTTCCTACAACAACACTGGCCTTTCTCTTCTTAAATCAGTCAGTTATTACTAAATTATTCTTCCTAAAACAACACTGGCCTTTCTCTTCTTAAATCAGTCAGTTATTACTAAATTATTCTTCCTATAACAACACTGGCCTTTCTCTTCTTAAATCAGTCAGTTATTACTAATAACAGGCCACAAGATAAATGATTGTCATTGTATGGCGTTTACTAAAAATGACATGGTCTCTTCTGTGTGATAACAGTTTGTGTGCTATAAAATTAAGTGCGTGCTTGGTTGGGTGGGGTGTGGGTCAATGAGGATGAATACTGTTCTGTGTAGTGTGGAGTGTTAGTCTCTCTCTTTCTCTTTCTTTCTCTTTCTCTTTCTCTCTCACTCAATTCAATTGAATTGAATTCAAAGTTCTTCATTGGCATGGGAAACAAATGTTTACATCGCCAAAGTGGCTCACGGCCCCCGGGGCCAGTCATAAGTGAGTGGTGGTTGGTGGTTGCTCCATCCCTGTGCATGTGACTGGGGAGCGGGCCGTGTGCTCTCAGCGCTCCACTATGAGCCAGCCCTGGAACAGCTGTGTCCAACCTGGGACAGCCCTGACAAACAGACCATTGTACCCAGTCATGTCATGTGTGTATGATGCAATGAGATCAAGTGGAGAGAGGCACACTCTAATCCACTAGCGCCCATCTACTAACCAGAATGTGAAGTGTGTTTAGCAGAGAGAACTCTCAAAACGCTGTTATTACCCAACTAATAATCTAATTACTGTTGGGAAAATTTGTTTTATTTATTTAAATTAATCTTACATTATACAAAATACAAACAGAGGAGGAGGGAGTAATTTGCAAAGAAATGTACAAAAAAATTAAAAATGGGTCCTCAGATCCTCAAAAGGTTTTACAGCTGCACCATTGAGAGCATCCTGACCAGTTGCATCACTGCCTGGTATGGCAACTGCTTGGCCTCTGACCGCAATGCACTACAGAGGGTAGTGAGTATGGCCCAGTGCATCGCCGGGTCCAAGCTTCCTGCCATCCAGGACCTCTATACCAGGCGGTGTCAGAGGGTAGTGAGTACGGCCCAGTGCATCACCGGGTCCAAGCTTCCCGCCATCCAGGACCTCTATACCAGGCGGTGTCAGAGGGTAGTGTGTACGGCCCAGTGCATCACCGGGTCCAAGCTTCCTGCCATCCAGGACCTCTATACCAGGCGGTGTCAGAGGGTAGTGAGTACGGCCCAGTGCATCACCGGGTCCAAGCTTCCTGCCATCCAGGACCTCTATACCAGGCGGTGTCAGAGGGTAGTGAGTACGGCCCAGTGCATCACCGGGTCCAAGCTTCCTGTCATCCAGGACCTCTATACCAGCGGTGTCAGAGGAAGGCCCTAAAAATTGTGAAAGACTCCTGCCACCCTAGTCATAGATGGTTCTCTGTGCTACTGCACGGAAAGCGGTACCGGAGTGCCAAGTCTAGGTCCAAGAGGCTTCTAAACAGCTTCTACCCCCAAGCCATAAGACTCCTGAACAGCTAATCAAATTGCTACCCAGACTATTTGCATTGCCCCCCCTACACTGCTGCTACTCTCTGTTATTATCTATGCATAGCCACTTTAATAACTCTACCTACATGTACATAATTACCTTGACATCGGTGCCGGCGCACATTGACACATTGACTCTGTACTGGTACCCCCTGTATATACGACAAGATTTTTAAGTATACAGTTTCCAGTCCAGACGGCTCAACCACATTTAAGGAATGAGTCATCAGTTTTCAAAGCAGCAAAACTTTGGCCTAACTTCTTACGGATTACAGACAAAGTATCTTTAAGTAAAATGCCTTCAGAAAGTATTCTCACCCCTTTACTTGTTCCACATCTTGTTGTGTTACAGCCTGAATTTAAAAAATGATAAACTTGATATATTGTGTCACTGATCTACACACAATGCCCCATCATTTGGAATGATCAAAGTGGAATTTCTGAAATGTATAAAAAATGAAACGTTGAAATGTCTTGAGTCAATAAGTATTCAACACCTTTGTTATGGCAAGCTTAAATAAGTTCAGGAGTAAAAAAATGTTTTTAGCAAATCACATAATAAGTTGCATGGACTCCTTCTGTGTTCAATAATAGTGGTTAACATGATTTTTTTATGACTACCCCATCTCTGAACCCACACATACAATTATCTCTAAGGTCCATCAATTTAGTAGTGAATTTCAAGCACAGATTCAACCACAAAGACCAGGAAGGTTTTTTAATGACTCACAAATAAGGGCACCGATTGGTAGATGTGTAAAAAAATATATTAAAAAAAGCAGTCACTGAATATCCCTTTGAGCATGGTGTATGAATTACACTTTGGATGGTGTGTCAATACACCCAGTCATTATCAAGATACAGGCTTCCTTCCCTTTTTTAGGACCCTGTCTTTCAAAGATCATTTGTAAATATCCAAATAACTTCACAGATCCTCATTGTAAAGGGTTTAAACACGGTTTCCCATGCTTGTTCAATGAACCATAAACAATTAATGAACATGCACCTTAAGACACTAACAGCTTACAGACGGTAGGCAATTAAGGTCACAGTTATGAAAACTTAGGACACTAAAGAGGCCTTTCTACTGACTCTGAAAAACACCAAAAGAAAGATGCCCAGGGTCCCTGCTCATCTGAGTGAATGTGCCTTAGGCATGCTGCATGGAGGCATGAGGACTGCAGATGTGCCCAGTGCAATAAATTGCAATGTCCGTACTGTGAGACGCCTAAGACAGCACTACAGGGAGACAGGACGGACAGCTGATCATCCTCGCAGTGGCAGACTACAAGTAACAACACCTGCACAGGATCGGTACATCTGAACATCACACCTGCGGGACAGGTACAGGATGACAACAACAACTGCCCGGGTTACACCAGGAACGCACAATCCCTCCATCAGTGCTAAGACTGTCCGCAATAGGCTGCGAGAGACTGGACTGAGGGCTTGTAGGCCTGTTGTAAGGCAGGTCCTCACCAGACAACACCGTCAACAACGTCGCTGGACCAGACAGGACTGGCAAAAAGTGCTCTTCACTGACGAGTCGCAGTTTTGTCTCAACAGGGGTGATGGTCGGATTCGCGTTTATCGTCGAAGGAATGAGCGTTACACCGAGGCCTGTACTCTGGAACGGGATTGATTTGGAGGTGGAGGGTCTGTCATGGTCTGGGGCGTTGTGTCATAGCATCATTGGACTGAGCTTGTTGTCATTGCAGGCAATCTCAACTCTGTGTGTTACAGGGAAGACGTCCTCCTCCCTCATGTGGTACCCTTCCTGCAGGCTCATCCTGACATGACCCTCCAGCATGACAATGCCCCCAGCCATACTGCTCGTTCTGTGTGTGATTTCCTACAAGACAGGGATGTCAGTGTCCTGCCATGGCCAGCGAAGAGCCCGGATCTCAATCCCATTGAGCACGTCTGGGACCTGTTGGATCTAGGGCCATTCCCCCCAGAAATGTCCGGGAACGTGCAGGTGCCTTGGTGGAAGAGTGGGGTAACATCTCAGAGCAAGAACTGGCAAATCTGGTGCAGACCATGAGGAGGAGATGCACTGCAGTACTTAATGCAGCTGGTGGCCACACCAGATACTGACTGTTACTGTTTTGATTTTGACCCCACTTTTGTTCAGGGACACATTATTCCATTTCTGTTAGTCCCATGTCTGTGGAACTTGTTCAGTTTATGTCTCAGTTGTTGAATCTATGTTCATACAAGTATTTACACATGTTAAGTTTGCTGAAAATAAATGCAGTTGACAGTGAGATGATGTTTAAATGTATGTTAGAATTTTCCTTCCACTTTGACATTAGAGTATTTTGTGTCGATCGTTGACCAACAATGACAATTAAATCAATTTTAATCCCACATTGTAACACAAAAAATGTGGAAAAAGTTGAGGGGTGTGAATACTGTCTGAAGCCTGAAGGCATTGTATGTCAGTATGTTTCAGTATGTCAGTATCTTTCATTATGTCAGTATCTTTCAGTATGTCAGTATCTTTCATTATGTCAGTATCTTTCAGTATGTCAGTATCTTTAAGCACGTCAGAGATGCTTTGCTCTACTTCTATTGCTATTACAACACTATTAATATCACCTCTACAGCTATTCTACTAATCACAGTGTTCTATTAATATCAATTATACAGCTATTCTACTAATCACAGTGTTCTATTAATATCACCTCTACAGCTATTTTACTAATCACAGTGTTCTATTAATATCACCTCTACAGCTATTCTACTAATCACAGTGTTCTATTAATATCACCTCTACAGCTATTCTACTAATCACAGTGTTCTATTAATATCAATTATACAGCTATTCTACTAATCACAGTGTTCTATTAATATCACCTCTACAGCTATTCTACTAATCACAGTGTTCTATTAATATCACTTATACAGCTATTCTACTAATCACAGTGTTCTATTAATATCACTTATACAGCTATTCTACTAATCACAGTGTTCTATATCACATCTACAGCTATTCTACTAATCACAGTGTTCTATATCACATCTACAGCTATTCTACTAATCACAGTGTTCTATAACAACTCTACAGCTATTCTACTAATCACAGTGTTCTATAACAACTCTACAGCTATTCTACTAATCACAGTGTTCTATTAATATCACCTCTACAGCTATTCTACTAATCACAGTGTTCCATATCAATTCTACAGTTATTCTACTAATCACAGTGTTTTATATAAACTCTACAGCTATTCTACTAATAACAGTGTTCAATTAATATCACCTCTACAGCTATTCTACTAATCACAGTGTTCTATAACAACTCTACAGCTATTCTACTAATCACAATGTTCTATTAATATCAACTCTACAGCTATTCTACTAATCACAGTGTTCCATATCAACTCTACAGTTATTCTACTAATCACAGTGTTTTATATAAACTCTACAGCTATTCTACTAATCACAGTGTTCTATATCAACTCTACAGCTATTCTACTAATCACAGTGTTCTATTAATATCATCTCTACAGCTATTCTACTAATCACAGTGTTCTATATCACCTATACAGCTATTCTACTAATCACAGTGTTCTATATCAACTCTACAGTTATTATACTAATCACAGTGTTCTATAACAACTCTACAGCTATTCTACTAATCAGTGTTCTATAACAACTCTACAGCTATTCTACTAATCACAGTGTTCTATAACAACTCTACAGCTATTCTACTAATCACAGTGTTATATTAATATCACCTCTACAGCTATTCTACTAATCACAATGTTCTATTAATATCACCTATACAGCTATTCTACTAATCACAGTGTTCTATAACAACTCTACAGCTATTCTACTAATCACAGTGTTCTACAACAACTCTACAGCTATTCTACTAATCACAATGTTCAATTAATATCACCTCTACAGCTATTCTACTAATCACAGTGTTCTATAACAACTCTACAGCTATTCTACTAATCACAATGTTCTATTAATATCAACTCTACAGCTATTCTACTAATCACAGTGTTCCATATCAACTCTACAGTTATTCTACTAATCACAGTGTTTTATATAAACTCTACAGCTATTCTACTAATCACAGTGTTCTATATCAACTCTACAGCTATTCTACTAATCACAGTGTTCTATTAATATCATCTCTACAGCTATTCTACTAATCACAGTGTTCTATATCACCTATACAGCTATTCTACTAATCACAGTGTTCTATATCAAATCTACAGTTATTCTACTAATCACAGTGTTCTATATCAACTCTACAGCTATTCTACTAATCAGAGTGTTCTATTAATATCACCTCTACAGCTATTCTGCTAATCACAGTGTTCTATATCACATCTACAGCTATTCTACTAATCACAGTGTTCTATTAATATCACCTCTACAGCTATTCTACTAATCACAGTCTTCTATTAATATCACTTATACAGCTATTCTACTAATCACAGTGTTATATTAATATCACCTCTAGAGCTATTCTACTAATCACAGTGTTCTATTAATATCACTTATACAGCTATTCTACTAATCACAGTGTTCTATATCAACTCTACAGCTATTCTACTAATCACAGTGTTCTATATCACCTCTACAGTTATTCTACTAATCACAGTGTTCTATTCATATCACCTCTACAGCTATTCTACTAATCACAGTGTTTATATCACCTCTACAGCTATTCTACTAATCACAGTGTTCTATATCAACTCTACAGCTATTCTACTAATCACAGTGTTCTATATCACCTCTACAGCTATTCTACTAATCACAGTGTTCTATATCACCTCTACAGTTATTCTACTAATCACAGTGTTCTATTAATATCACCTCTACAGCTATTCTACTAATCACAGTGTTCTATATCACCTCTACAGCTATTCTACTAATCACAGTGTTCTATATCAACTCTACAGCTATTCTACTAATCACAGTGTTCTATATCACCTCTACAGCTATTCTACTAATCACAGTGTTCTATATCACCTCTACAGTTATTCTACTAATCACAGTGTTCTATTAATATCACCTCTACAGCTATTCTACTAATCACAGTGTTCTATATCACCTCTACAGCTATTCTACTAATCACAGTGTTCTATATCAACTCTACAGCTATTCTACTAATCACAGTGTTCTATATCACCTCTACAGCTATTCTACTAATCACAGTGTTCTATATCACCTCTACAGCTATTCTACTAATCACAGTGTTCTATATCAACTCTACAGCTATTCTACTAATCACAGTGTGCTATATCACCTCTACAGCTATTCTACTAATCACAGTGTTCCATATCAACTCTACAGCTATTCTACTAATCACAGTGTTATACATCACATCTACAGCTATTCTACTAATCACAGTGTTCTATATCAACTCTACAGTTATTCTACTAATCACAGTGTTCTACCTCTACAGCTATTCTACTAATCACAGTGTTCTATATCACCTCTACAGCTATTCTACTAATCACAGTGTTCTATATCAACTCTACAGCTATTCTACTAATCACAGTGTTCTATATCACCTCTACAGCTATTCTACTAATCACAGTGTTCTATATCACCTCTACAGTTATTCTACTAATCACAGTGTTCTATTAATATCACCTCTACAGCTATTCTACTAATCACAGTGTTCTATATCACCTCTACAGCTATTCTACTAATCACAGTGTTCTATATCACCTCTACAGCTATTCTACTAATCACAGTGTTCTATATCAACTCTACAGCTATTCTACTAATCACAGTGTTCTATATCACCTCTACAGCTATTCTACTAATCACAGTGTTCCATATCAACTCTACAGCTATTCTACTAATCACAGTGTTCTACATCACATCTACAGCTATTCTACTAATCACAGTGTTCTATATCAACTCTACAGTTATTCTACTAATCACAGTGTTCTACCTCTACAGCTATTCTACTAATCACAGTGTTCTATATCACCTCTACAGCTATTCTACTAATCACAGTGTTCTATATCACCTCTACAGTTATTCTACTAATCACAGTGTTCTATTAATATCACCTCTACAGCTATTCTACTAATCACAGTGTTCTATATCACCTCTACAGCTATTCTACTAATCACAGTGTTCTATATCAACTCTACAGATATTCTACTAATCACAGTGTTCTATATCACCTCTACAGCTATTCTACTAATCACAGTGTTCTATATCACCTCTACAGCTATTCTACTAATCACAGTGTTCTATATCAACTCTACAGCTATTCTACTAATCACAGTGTTCTATATCACCTCTACAGCTATTCTACTAATCACAGTGTTCTATATCACCTCTACAGCTATTCTACTAATCACAGTGTTCTATATCAACTCTACAGCTATTCTACTAATCACAGTGTTCTATATCACCTCTACAGCTATTCTACTAATCACAGTGTTCTATATCACCTCTACAGCTATTCTACTAATCACAGTGTTCCATATCAACTCTACAGCTATTCTACTAATCACAGTGTTCTACATCACATCTACAGCTATTCTACTAATCACAGTGTTCTATATCAACTCTACAGTTATTCTACTAATCACAGTGTTCTACCTCTACAGCTATTCTACTAATCACAGTGCTCTATATTAATGTAATATTATGCCAGACAAACGGACTAAGGACTTTGAATAGCAGAAACGGAATTGGTTTGGTTCCCACTGTGTTCCATCAAAGCTCTTTCATTTCTGACGTACGTGATCATAGACGAAGGGGTTCAAGTATGTCTGCTTCAAAAGGTCAGGTAGGGTGGCAGGTAGCCTAGTGGTCAGAGCATTTGGCCAGTAACAGAAATGTTGCTCGATTGAATCCCCGAGCTGAGAAGGTAAAAATCTGTCTGTCTGCCCCTAAACAAGGCAGTTAACTCACTGTTTCTAGGCCGTCATTATAAATAAACATTTCTTCTTAACTGACTTGCCAGGTAAAATAAAGTTTGAATTAAAAAAAGGTCAAAATGAAAAAAAGGTCTCAAAACATATTACCATGACAAACATGTTCACCCAAGTGTGTGTGTCGTTCATTAAAGATATGGGCCTCGGATGTATGTCCCTTTGTGTTTGACATTCAGTGCATAGAGTAGGACAACAAAGACATCTGGAATGGCCATAGAGTGAATGTATGATGATGCGTCAACATAGTCAGGGTCAATGCAAGGTTAGAGAGATTAATTCCATTCTGGAACAGAACTTATTCTCTGTGTGTCTCACCTCAGACTGACCCATAGTATGTATGCATCATCCACATCATCGCACGCACATACGCACACACACACGCACGCACGCACACACACACACACACACACACACAAACAAACACACACACAAACAAACACACACACACACACACACACACAAACACACGCACAAACACACACACACACAAACACACAAAACAAACAAATTATTTGGAGTGGTATAACTGAATTTCCATTGATCCAAAATAGTAACAGTAATCCAAAATATTTGAACAGTAATCCAAAGCACCAGACTTTTCTAAACATAGAGAACTTTGAGAAGGGGGGTGGAAGCAAACCGGTAAAATATACACACAAAAAAAATGTCTATCGGTTTACTTGTTTATTAGCCAGGAAGTTAGGATTGAGGAATGTTTGTGTGAGCAGAGCTTCTTCCCGTTAACGCTGCTAAAACAGGAGTTTACGTCAGTGATGACTATTCCTAGATGGAAGGGAAGTAGGCTCCTGTTGTCTGTTAGTAGACTTTAACATCTTGCTCTATTATGGGATTTCTGTATATTTTTACCTTCTGTGATCCAGCCGATGATGCCTCGCATTTAGTCTTTTTCCAACACACTGGCTGTCTCCTGGTCCTATTTTAGGGTTCATTGCCAAGGTCAAGTTTCTCACTCTGTGAACAAGACAGACAAAGCATTCACTGATCTACATAGACCGCTTCCTCTGAGAAAACTTGGTGTCTAACATAATTACTCTATCCTAACGTTGTATACAGGTTTTTTTTTAAACATTTTTTTATAAAGACGCAGGTCTCTGAGTTTGGATACTATACTGGCTGCTTCCCCTGACTTGGTTTCGATATGACAGCTGCACACTTAAAAAAATCTACAACGCTACCATTAACAATAGTCTAGTCAGCAGAACAGGCCTCTGGGCTAGTGATACAGTACAGTCAGTGACTCACAGTAGAGTTTACCCACAAACACTGTTCAGCATTGTCTTCAACCCAGAAGAAGGCCCTGCGTTGCTCAAAACGTTGGTTATGAGGTTTACCCATTAAATGGTTGGAAACATATATAGTGTCTTTCTTTCTATACAACATCATCCTCAAACAACATTTGAACAGGTCTCTCTAGCGAAACCTGTTTTGTATCTCAACGAAACAAAACAATACATTGTCTTTGATACCTCCTTCAATGGAAACATACCTACTGTACTGACATTGTATTCAAGAAGCATTTCATGCATGTCTGCTGTAACTTTTTTCCTGTGGAAACTAACCCACTGAACAGACTTACAGCGTTCCAAAGCCAACATGGCCGACACTTTATCACCCAGAAACTGGAATTTGAATGCTTATGTCGTGTCAGAGACCGTCCCTGTGTGTCTGACCCAAGTCATGGTATGTGTTTTCTCCTTTGATATAATCTGTTCTAACTATAGATAGCAGAGGAGGGTGTGTCTGTGTACTGTAGTACACAAAGTCTGCTCAGGACACATGACTCAGTCAAACCCTATCTGGCAGAAGTAAATTACACACAGCTGGGAGAGACGTTGAAGTGCTGAAGAGAGCAACCATGAAGCACACAGGTAAACCCTATACTGGAAGTTGCACACAAGATCTAAGAACATGATTATGAATAAACTCGCAAAACTGAAAATGCATTTCAAACCAGATTTGTTTGTGTTAGGCTTGAAATGTATGGAATTACATTGTAACACAATATTAACACAATGAATGCATTTTCACACCTAGGTGAGGACAAGGGAGTCCTTAGGATTAGGGGTGGCAGGTAGCCTAGCAGTTAAGAGCATTGAGCCAGTAACCAAAACGTCAATGGTTTGAATCCCCGAGCTGACTAGGTAAAAAAATATATATATATGCCGATGTGCCCTTGAGCAAGGCACAAATGTAAAAGGATTAGTCTGTGGATGACTCCTATCATTCAGGGTGGGCTATAAGCTCAAGGGACAGTATGAGAAATGAAAACAATGTGAAAGTAGAACTAGGGCACAGTCGCTCCCTCTCATCGGAGCATAGTGAAATACCACATGTTGGCACGGTTAATACGCCAGAAACAAGAGGTTATTAATATCATCAGTGTGTCTCATCAGGGTGAGTGGGAGAGTTGGCTGGCTCATACTGTCTCTGTCTGCCTGTAGAAGCATGGGATCCCACAGGGTGGAGGCAAAGCCAAGCATATGCAGTCAGACAAGCATCTCTGACAACACTTCTTTTCAACTGAAACAACAACGCACATACTGCACACTCTTACGTGTTTGTTATAGAATATGTTGTGATCAATTCAAACTGAAACCGCCCCCGGGAAACAGAAACTATACCTATTACTGAAACTGAGAACTGAAATCAACTACTAATCACTTTGTAGCGGTATTTATCAGAGAGGGGTAAAGAAAGATTTTGTTCGGGCGCCAGGCAGGTATTAACCATGCCGAAAGGAAAAGAGTAGAATAGAGAGAGTACCACTACCAGACCCACACACATCAGCAGAAGAGACTGCCTAGAGTGTAGCCTGTTTACCAGATAGCCAGTGGAGAGAAGAGAGAATACACACCATATAAAACCCACATCACAGCACAGGGGTAACCCCAACAAGAATACCTCATACAATAATAATAATACTAGATTTTGCCACAACTTTTCCTGTACAAATTTTCAGAATTCATAAAGATAAATTACTCAACATTTAAGGCTCTCGAATGCTCGAGATTATTTTGAAGTGGTAAAGGATGGAAGTGCTGGCAGGGTGTGAAACAGTCAATAGAAAGGGGCTTTCAAGAAAACAGCCCAGACAAGGTGACATCATTCATCTGGAATCAGAATGGAGGTATTCCCCTTCTTGGCTTGTCTGGGAAGTGTTGGATCATTGGGCAGTAGGCAGCACTAAGATGTTAGGGGAATGTTAGGGAATATTCAGCATAGTCGTGGTTTAAATAGAGTTCAGGACATTGGATTTGCAGGAGGAGGGTTCACATTTTTGACATGTTTTCATTCATTGCTAAGGCCACCGTGCAAAGTCCAAATATTCCTATTCTGGAGGAAGACCAAGACAACCTAGTTGTCACTTTAAAAGCAGTTTCTCTTAAACGATTACAGAGGCTTCTATCTAAAGTCCTCCTGTCTAAGCAAATGTGTTCATTTTAGCACTGAGCAGGAGATTTTTCTAACCATTGAGTTCAAAGCCCTCTGATGTCATCATCCTGCATCCAAGCCCCATAGAGAAAAACCGCCGAGTCAGTCAGAGCACTTTGATGAGGGGCTGGGCCTGTTATTAAAACTGATCTTCAATGTTTAACTGTCTTCAAAGCACATTCCTGACTATGTAAAAAAATGTCTGTTGTGTACCCTGCTGTAGTTTGGATGTTTAGAGTACACGAATGGGCTTGACCTATACACTTTATTAGGCCTTATTGTACGGAGGAGTCCTTTTTTAACTCGCGCGCGGCATCAATAGTGAAGGGGGACTTCCAAACCAACTCACCTCCGCCCACGCCAAACCTCAATCACGACAGGCCACGAACCCTCAGACTATTAACACAATGGCATTCCACACAGAACACATAATGTACATTTACCCAGACAGACCTGACAACAAGGCAGGGAGCGCCTTGACACACGCTTACTCTTCATTCATCATCATCCTCAGTTAAAATAATCTCGCTACCATAGAATCTTCTCAAGATGGAGAGATTCCACTTTGGCCTTAGACGAATAAGAACAGACATTTTCCCTTTTGCTTTTGATTAGCTGCATATGGATTTTATTTATTTAGTGAATGCAAATCCCCTAAGTCAAGTCCTTTAAATTGCTTCCGGTCCTTCTGGAGAATGTGGAATCACACACACTAACAGCCAAAACTTTGTTTTTGCTCTTGCTGCTTCTATATGAATATAGCATTTACAGTAGCATATACAGTAGCATATACAGTGCCTTCAGAAAGTATTCACACTCTTTGACTTTTTACACATTTTGTTGTGTTACAAAGTGGGATTCAAATGGATTGATTAAATTGTCATTTTTTTGTCAACAATTTACACAAAATACTCTGTAATGTCAAAGTGGAAGAAAAATGTGAACATATAAAAAAATATATGAAAATATATCTTGATCCGATAATTATTCAACCCACTGAGTCAACACACGTTAGAATTACCTTTGGCAGCGATTACAGCTGTGAGTCCTTCTGGGTAAGTCTCTAAGACCTTTCCACACCTGGATTGTGCAACATTTGCCCATTATTCTTTAAAAAATTCTTCAAGCTCTGTCAAATTGATTGTTGATCATTTCTAGACAACCATTTTCAGGTATTGCCATAGATTTTCAAGCACATTTTATTCAAAACTGCAAGTTGGCCACTTGGAACATTCACTGTCTTATTGGTAAGCAACTCCAGTGTAGATTTTGCGATTTTGCCTGTGCGTTGCTATATTCCATGTATTTTTTATCCTGAAGAACTCCCCAGTACTTAATGATTGTAAGCCTACCCATAACATGATGCAGCCACCACTATGCTTTTAAATATGGAGAGTGGTACTCAGTAATGTGTTGTATTGGATTTGTCCCAAACATAACATTTTGTATTCAGGACAAAAAGTGATTGTTTTGCAGTATTACTTCAGTGCCTTGATGCAAACAGAACACAGGTTTTATAATATTTTCTACTGTACAGGCTTTCTTCTTCTATGGTATTGTAGAGTAACTACAATGTTGTTGATACATCCTCACTTATCTCCTATCACAGCCATTCAACTCTGTAACTTTTTAAAGTCACCATTGGCCTCATGGTGAAATCCCTGATTGGTTTCCTTCCTCGCCAGTTAGTAAAGGACACCTGTATATTTATAGTGATTCAGTGCATTGATACAACCATCCAAAGTGTAATTAATAACTTCACCATGCTTAAAATTATATTCAATGTCTGCTTTTTTTTTTACCCAACTACCAATAGCTTGCCCCTTGGAAAACCTCCCTGGTCTTTGTGGTAGAATCTGTGTTTGAAATTCACTGCTCGACTGAGGGACCTTACAGATCATTTTATGTGTGGGGTACAGAGATGAGGTAGTCATTCAGAAATCATGTTAAATACTATATTGCACACAGACTCAGTCCTAACCCTAACTTATTATGTGACTTGTTAAGCACATTTTTACTCCTGACCTTATTTAGTTTTGCCGTAACAAAGCGGTTGAATACTTATTGACTCAAGACATTTCAACTTTTAATTTTTAATTTATTAGCAACATTTTCGAAAAACATAATTCCACGTTGACATTATGGGGTATTATGTGTAGGCCAGTTACAAAAATTATCTGTGTAAACACAACAAAATGTGGGAAAAGTCAAGTGTTGTGAATACTTTCTGAAGGCACTGCAAGACCTTTGAAAGTCCAGGACCTCCACATCCTGCTTCTTCACCTGGCTTATGGTCTGAGACCACCCACCCGGGCAGCTGATGAAACGGAGGAGTATTTCTGTATAATTACGCCCTTTTGTGGGGAAAACTCATTATGATTGGCTGGGCCTTGCTCCTCAGTGGGTGGGCCTATGCCTTCCAAAGCCCACCCATGGCTGCACCCTGCCCATTCGTGAAATCCATAGATTAGGGCCTAATTTATTTATTTCAATTGACTGATTTCCTTTGAAATAGTTGCATGTTGCTTTTATATTTTCGTTCAGTATATAACGTGCACAATTGCTTTAGCCTACATTATTGAATACATCAATAGGTGCATAGCAAACAGACATGTTCCTCAATAGTATTGACATTGAGGCTATAGGTCTACATTCAGAAAGCAGCTGAGTTATATGGTGATTGCCACCTGCTGTGTCATAACGCGGGTGTAACCAGCATTCTGTACTATCGGAGCGTGTAGTGAGGCACGCTTTGCAATAATATCTGCCAGAGACGGTGATACATTGTAGCAGTAGATTGCAGCGCATACAGTTATTTTATAACAACAAATGTGGCGACATTGTAGCAGCATAGGTTTCATATTGATATCCAACACCTTGGTTATAGACGATTTGACGAAACATTTGTCCCACTGTTTTTCCACTGTAAACTCTACAGTCAACAAACTCGCTCTCTTCCTGGTACTGTGTTCTTTAGAGCTCCAAAAGAGCATGCGCGACTGGTTAGATCTGCTGCAGAATGACGTCAGCAATTCAAAACACAGGCAAGTCCAGACACACTACCGTCTGATCGGTCATACGATGTACGCTTTAATTTATTCTAGCCAACTGACCGAGGATCTTTCTATCACGTTACATGCGAATGAAGCCTGAAAGAGGAAACGTCAACGACTGTTTAGGCTTTTTTTCGAATGAATATAATTTTGCGCGAGATGTCCGGATATTGACATTGTGAAGCTACCTGTCAAAGGAATCTGTGAAGTGCTGGACTGTTATTGACACGAGCGGAGCGGTGTTATCTCTGCTCATGACGATGCCTCTCGAGGATGATCTAGCCTCAGCAGCCGCGACTGGCAACACCAATCGTGTTAAAATTCTATTACAAAGTGGAGTGGACGTCAACGGTGTAAACTGCTTTGGACGGACACCTCTGCAGGTAAGTGTCTCGCGCTACGCTCTAGTCGTCGTGCCTATTGGTTAAGATCGTGTCGTGATTATTGTAAAAGAGAGTAAATATTCAACGGTGTCATCAATATTTTAACGTTGCAGAGACTGCCCATGCCGCTTTGTTTAAAAAAAATCGACTGTTTTAGGTTGAAAACATAAACTGCCTTAACAAATTACTAGAATAGCATGTCATACTGTGAAATTATTTGCATGGGAGCTATATTACCTTTGTTATATATTCTATATATTTTTATGTGCTTTATTTGCGTCATAGTTTATAGTCTGTTGCGCCTCAGGAACCGAGTGATGGGAATGGTGTGCAATTGCCCGTGGTTTCTATAGGCCTGCCATTCACTTTTATAAAGTCCAAATTGTTACTTCTATTGTTGGAAATATTTCCATGAGTTTGTCTTTCAAATAAACATAGAAATAATTCGATATTATACTCTATCAAAATGGTCCATGGCATTACCATTGTAAGCTATATCGGGGCAATGGAGGATGCATGCAGGTCACCACACCCAACCTTCCAAACTCAAAATTGCTCTCCCAAAAATGGCCAAAGTTATCCATATAACATGATATATCTTATTTTAAATTATTAATATGTTCAGATTTAATGACTTACTCTAAAAATACAAAAAAATGTCCTCGGGCTGCTATCAAAATGCCAATGCTGACTCTTCCTATCTATATTTGGCCTTAACTTTGATAGCCCTACATTTTTAATGCTTTTTAGGTTTGCTACAATACGAAAGGTGTGGCTGCAATTAAAATAAGTAAAATTGAAATCATAAGAAATTGTAGGCCGACTTATACCCTTTAACAATGTTATAGCATCAGTTGGGCCTAACTGTTTTTTTTGTCATTTATATCCATTATTATATTGTTATTAAATTGTTAAGTGAATAACAGCACCGACATTGTTGGATCATTAAAACACTTTAAACAATCTGAAACGAAAAGCATGCGCTTTTATGGTCTGATAGAACTATAGGCATAATGTATTATTTAGTGTTATTCAAATGCCCCTCTAAATAACGTATTACACACCATGGCAACATTATTTTCCTCGCAAATATTGGCATATTTATGAAATATTCTAGCAGAAGATCTGTAAGTAAAATCAACTTGATTTGTATTTCCTAGGTGATGATGATGGGCAGTTCACCAGTGGCGCAGTTGTTACTAATGCAAGGAGCGGATCCTAATATCGCAGACCGACACACTGGGACAACGCCGTTACACGATGCCGCCAGGATGGGCTTTTTGGACACGGTGGAGATCCTTGTCCAATTCCTCGCCGATCCGAACAGCCGGGACAATCGGAACTGCCGGCCAATCGATTTGGCAATCGAAAGTGGACATAATAATGTCGTTGCGTTTCTGAAGGCTTTGTGAAATCAAAGATGCGTTGTATTTATTTGTGTGACGATTTTATTGTATAGAATACGGATGTATATTCTAGACCCATTCATTTTTTAAATACTTTTTTTCTCGATAAAAAAATGTTTTATTTATGCCTCTCGAAGAGTATTGCACTTATGCACTTAATCAACGGTTTGTTAATAAGGCTTAAGATTTATAAGTACATGTAACATTTGTTTTTAGTGTTAAGTTGTCATTTTTTTGTTTGTTATTTTAAATCATGTAATAATCACAGATAGACTGCTTTGGCGTTGCTATAGGAAAATATATACTCTACAATATTAATAAGGTGAGGAATTTACTTTACCAAAAATAAAAGCACACAGGTACCATTGATACACATTGATACCTTCAGTACACCTGTTTGAACTTTTGATTTGAGAAATAATTGTTTTTATCATATTGCATTAGGCCTATATGATGAGTTTGTATCTTATTTTAGAATTTAACTCTTCTAAAATAACGAATTATTAGAAACCCAAAAGTAAAAATGTGGGGTATGGATTTGTGTATTTTGATAATAATCCATAATCGTTTATATTAAGACAAGTGTTATTGGACATTTGGAAATGGGTCTGGACTTCCTGTAGATAAAGCTGATGATGTTTGGATTTTGAATAATTCCGAGAACATTGTTTCATGCCAAACCTAAATTTGGTCACTTCGATTCTGAATTATTTAAGTAGACCTACCTACTTAAATATGTATTATTTTAGGCTATAATTAACTATTTATTGAGCTCAATTTGAAATCCATAAGTTTCGCTACAATGCATCGACATTGAACGAAATGTTTAACTTTTCATCAAAAGGAAATTATCTAAATAATTGAAGGATCTAGACCACAATGAATTAGCGTGTCCATTCGTGAGATAAGGTGTGTCCCTTTAGCTCGATAACCAACGATTTACTTGTTATTTGTACAACTTAAACCTTTTATTTAGGCCTAATATAATGGGAACATTCTTGTTCTGTTTAAACGAATGTTTGGATAGGCTGCGATAACTATTGTGTTTATTTAACATAGATTACACCCCTCAAACTCAACTCTGGACCTCGAAGCCAATTCCACTAAGTTTTTTCGTTGCCCTCTAATCAGGGACTGATTTAGACCTGGGTCACAAGGTGGGTTCAATTTAAAATCAGGTAGAACAGAAAAGCTACAGGCTCCGGTCCTCGTAGGGTAAGAGTTGAATACCCCTGGCCCTACACAATAGCCCAGTTATTTCAAATTCAATATCATTAAAGGTATTTATATTTCACTGTGAAATAAACACTCATGAGACTGTGTGTGTAACTTACTGTACAAGAGTAGATGGCAAAGTGGGCGTCGCCTGAAAATTCTAATAGTACATTGTACTAATAATGCAAGAATTTGGTTCATGGGCCTAATATGCCTACTTTTTGCTTGAATATAATTGATTTATCGTTCCGCCATGTTGCTACATTTTATTTGAAAGTTCAATTACAAACTAGACCATTGTAAAAGCAAAAGAAAGCGCTCTCTTTTGGGGTCAAAACACACTTGCTTTGTGTATGAGAGAAGCATAACCAAAGCATTGGATGTCAACGTATGACGCCCCGTGCAATTTCTCTTATCATTTCGCACCAGGCCAGCGGGAAGCCACAAATAACTTTGGAACACTGGTACAAAATGTTGCATGCACGATCAACAAGGCAGGAATGAATGCTTAGAACCCCGCCATTCGTGCTCAGTCTGACTGAAATCATGTTATTAGCCTATTAGACAGCTGTAACACTAGCAGTCATGACAAAGTATCACATTTGTCATGAGGATACGTTTTAGCAGTGGCATTTTTATTGGAAACATTTAGTAGACCAACATGAGGGAGGCAATACAATGTTTGTTATTGGACATTTTGAAGCAAATTTCACAAGCCTAATTAATTAAATAGTAAAATATATGCATTCGTCTATTTTGAAAGGAGGCTATATTTAAACCATGTGCTCTTCTTGAAGTTTGTCATTTAAAAGTATTTATTTGCGTGCGTTAAGCTGCATCATGTTCACTACCTCTAGTCAGTCTACTTCCTGATCTTCATCTTTCTCCGAGTCAAACGTATTTGAATGGTGACAACTTGTCACTAAAGGTACAGTACCAAGATGGGATAAAGGGAGAATCTTATAAGCATCTGGCATTTTGCAAAAGTACCTATCATTTCACTTGTAACAGAAGAGTGACATTATGCAAACATAATGACAGGAAGTCCAATGTTGAGCCATATGCGTCACTTCAAACAAGTGTTAGGTTAAGGTTCTAGCTAACTTCCTGATTAAAAAAAAATGAAAGCACATTTCCAATCTACATAACTTTATTGATTTTGTCACACTTGCAAACACATTTGACCTGTACATGCAGTCGAACACAATCATAACTGAATATCCACCATCATGTTGACTGTTAAGCCTACTTCCTGAAGTGAACCCTATTAGCACATTGTAACACTGCAGCTGTGAATCCATGTAAAAAGAAATGCTAGGTTAACATGAAGTGTTTTGAAGATAGTTTTAGATGATCCCGTCACATGATATGAGACAGATCGATAATGCCCTCAGTGGAAGTCTTAATGAAACAAGGCCTTTTATTTTATGGAAAGTATATGAGCCATGAATCCACTATTCCCTCACCTAATAATTAGGAGTAAAGAGCCACGAATCTATCAACAATGTGGTTTGACCTTGTTTCAGGGCAACAAAGTGGAAAAACAGTATGGTGAAGTTGGTCCTAGTCACTGGTCTTCAGCCAGTTTAGCATTTCCCCCACTACATGGTTAGGATTGGGGAAGCTGATCCTAGATATGTACCTAAACTAAACTTCACCCCAGAGCCGGATAAACAGGCTTGAGGCTTTATCAACGGAAGTGGCAGTTGCTTTTGATTGAATGTCCTGTTCCAATTATACTCGGTGCAAAAGTCTTGTTGGTCATAGACCTACATGTACAGACCATACAGGTTACAAACAATCCATGAAAACAACCAAGTCCTTTAACATTTCTTTCAGAAGACATTAGACATACTTTAATGCGTAGTTACATTTTAGAATGTATCTTCAGTATGAAAACATGGCTGAACAGTATACAAACAGTGTCTCTCTCTCTCTCATATATATATATATGAGAGAGAGAAAGAGAGAGAGAAATGTTCACCCTTATTTTAGCAGGATCTTTTAGGTGACCACAGAGTCAGGACACCTATCTGAAAGACAGCACCCTACACAGGGAAATTTCTCCAATCACTGCCCTGAGGCATTGGGACCTCTTTTTTTTTGACCAGAAGAAAGAATGCCTCCTATTCACCCTCCAACACCACTTCCAGCAGCATCTGGTCTCCCATCCATGAACAACCAGGAACAACCCTGCTTAGCTTCAGAGGCAAGCCAGCAGTGGGATGCAGAATGGTATGCTTCTGGCAAACGATGTAATGTTACTCAAATGTGTTGTGAAATCCTGGCAAATGTACAGTAATGAAAACATGCATATCAGGCACTTTCTTGTGATTCACTGATGAGGAATCGAGAGAGAGATGAATCCATTGTTGGTATTGGTGGCTGGTGTGTTGCAAGTCATTCTCTGATATACAGGGGTGGCGAGAGGCTTTTCGGTGGTTCTCAATGTTGTTTTGGTAGCATTATTGAGGATTGGGCTGTTGTCTGAAAGAAACCAAAACACACACTAAATAGTAGCAGAGGTACTAACAAAAACAGTTTAGAAAATATACATATCGCAATCTGTTAGTAAAACAAACTAATACGTTTGTTTTGAGTGTGTCACGAAGCATGCCATACTGGAAGTTCTGTTTAGCACGTCAAATTACAGTCACCATCTCACTGACTGAAGTGTCAGTGAGGATGAATAACGAAGCGAGGGTAAGCCTAAGGGCCTTTACATTATGGCTCATTGGGTTCAGAGCCAGGTGTCCTGAGGGAAATCACCTTGAACACCAGACCTGGGTTCACATAGCATTTATTTCTTATCACTTTTGGGACTATTCCATTAGTTCTATAAGCAGGATTCAGTAGGTTCAGAGCTAGACATCCTAAAATACATCCCCTTTAAATACAGACCAGAAGCCTAACATGGAGGCATCAAGACAGGCCATCATTTTGTCACCCAATAACTGTCCAATGTGGATACAGGCCGACTCAGCAGTGAGTAACTGTGAATAAGCAGTGAGTAACTCAGTGAGAATGTGCTTACTTAGCATTTGATCTAGTAGAAAGACACTGAACAGCACCAGCTCTCCTACAAACCCATATGGTTGTACGTTGCCGTGTTGACTTGGTATGATGGGAAAAAAATAAAGCACTTAATTGCCTGAGGATAAATAATGTTTAATTATACTTAATCCTATTTAAACCCCCCTGTAGAGATGAACCTGGGTACATTACAATGGTAAATCTTACCTTCAGAGCCTTTATGGTGTGGGTCCAGTCCTCCTGGGTGCAGATCAGGGGGATAGCAGTGAGCAGGATACTGCTGGCCTTGTTGGCATTCTCCTTCATAGTCTTCAGGACGTTGTCGACGCAGACCTGGTACAGCCAGGAAATATATTTAATGAATACGTTTTTTTTGTGGGATTGAGGTGCTTAACTCGGTAAATTCTAGTCACATTCTGAATATGGAGAAAGATGGCGACTGACAGCCTTAAACACTTGCAAGACCAAAGGAGGTGCCTCACAATGTGAGACGCAAACATTTATAAAATACCGTTGTCAAAACGTTAGGTTATTAATACAAATGTGTACATTTCTTCTTGTCAATATCCTGGCTGCTACACCATTTTTCTCTCTTTCATTTTAATCAGAGTAATATTATCTCCCGAGTGGCACAGTGGTCTGACACTGCATCTCAGTGCAAGAAGCTTCACTGCAGTACCTGGTTCGAATCGAAGCTGCATTACATCCAGCCGTGATTGGGAGTCCCATAGGGCAGAGCACAATTGCGTCACCCGGGTTTGGCCGGCATTGTAAATAATAACTTACTTGTCTAGTTAAAGGGTTACATTTTTTATATATATTCAAAGTTTGTTTTTACAGTATAACCAAGGCTGTTCGAAGCAGGCGCTTCATAAAAATAATTATCTGTGGAAACTGACAACAAAAACGCCCTCCTGAACACACAAATACATTGCTTGTTGTGTAATTACATGCGTTTACTTAATCCATGATATTATCGCTGATGAAAATTCACACCTCAGTAATCTGACAGAGTCATCGTGAAAGATCGTAGTGCCACGCCTGGACAGTCACAGAGCCGGTCGGACACGTTAAGACCTGGAGCTACTGTCAACATTACTTTCACTTTCCTTTCTTACCCGTCTCGTGATTGTCTCCAGGCAACCGCATTCGAACGTCAACTTCATTTTGAACTTGGGAGCAAAAAAATAAAAAATCAACCCAAGCCCCAGTTGAAATATTGTGGAGGTACAAAATAAACACATCTGTGAATTAAAGCTCTTAGCCCAGTTGACACAGACATCCTACACTGTACTGTAGCCTACAGGTTCAGTTTGAGTGCGCAATGAGCATGGTTCAATACCAGGCATTTATTTCATACTACGTTTTCCATGTGTTTTGAGCCTTCATACGTTTTAGGATTTACACCTTGCAGGGTGTAATACGGGGTGCTCTGAAAGCTAGGCCCATCCTTTTTAAACATTGGCAGCTAGCCCGTGGAGTGATTTCTACAGGACAGTTTGCTTAGATATGACTATAAAATAAGACCGGTATGAAACACCTGTACTCCTTAAAGCATGGTATAGCTAACAGCTAAAGTAAAAGGGAGTATGAAAATCACTAAAGATAATCGAATGGTCTGTTAAACCCTTGCTTGTTGTGTAATTACCTACCTCTGTCCTTCACTCCATCATCAGTGGTAATGACAACACATGACAATAACTGAAACACAGAGTGGTATCAATCTCTGTCAGACAGAGAGTGATGTGTCCATGGAGACTTTGGACACAACAGCTCCAATGACATCAAGATTATATCCCAAATAGCACCTGGTCACCTATTTAGTGCACTACTTTTGACCAAGCAAGGGCTGCATCAAGATGTGATACATATAGCTACTTACAGTGCAGTAAATAATGATACAACCCCATTATAATACATACAAAGCCATGACTCCACAGGATAAGATCAACATGGTTGAGGCAATGCAGGATATAAGGCAATCCTTTTCACTATTAACATTTAGATTGGAGCAAAACATGTAAACAATTTAATCTAATCATACATGTATTATTGGCTACATTGAGATAACTACTATGATGAATTCAGAGAAATTGTTCCTACACTGTCGACTAGGCTAAATGCCATGTAGCTCCAGACAGCATGCCGTTTATAACAAGACGATACAGTTGGGGTGTGCCACCCAAGATAGTATGTTACCATGGAACTCCAAGGGACATTCACTTATACAACCTTTTAATGATTGATGCACTACAGCATAAGACCAAGGTACTTTGTGAAATGTAGCACAGTGACCACAACATATGACCAGCAAAAAACATTTTTTGTTGTTGTTGTGTGCCCTAATGAACACACCCCTGAACTGAGGGCCTGTTTTGTTGTGATCTCTCAGGCCCTGTGGACAACTGTATACCGGTGACTCAACCTCAGCTGGCAGGACTCACACCGGAGGCTGGCAGGCTCACAGCGAGGGAAGGCGTAGATAGGGCGGAAGGATGTGGTGAGAGGGTGTGCAACAGGAGGGGGAAGGAGGGGGAGGGGTGGCCAGGAGGTCAGCTGCAGGAACTAGGAAGGGGAAGCCGAGCCTCCCCCAGACATAATTTATCAACTGGATAGTGGGTGACAGTCACTCACTCGGAAGCTGTTGTGTGTGTGTGTGTGTGTGCGCATGCATGTGGTACTTCAGAGTGATATAATAATCAGGCGGAAGAATTTGAAACGTAAACAGTTGCCTGTAAAATGCTGACGAGGAGGAAATTTATACCAGACAAAATGTCATTGTGCAATTTCAAATCCCGAAAAATACTATTTGCATTTGTTTTGCTACAGCTTTGTGACAAAGGCAGTTGACTATTTAGTTATTAACTTGAGACATTTTGAATTCCTGCTTTGTTTATGTACAAATATAAATGCATTTAAAATCAGATTGAGTCGACCTCTAGGTCAGTGTGACAGCTGGAGTACACGTAGAGAGCCGTAAAACAGAACGGTCACTTCAGCCCTCATGTCGTGGACGTTTTAGACTCACTACCAAACAATGGCTCTTACTGATGGAGAAGTGACTAACTACACACAGGATATTAAGGAAAAAAGGCTAGTTCTCAAAATTCAGGGAGAAATCGTTCTATGAAAAATGTTCATGGAATTCACTGACGGTGACCTCTAACCTACATTTGATTTGACTCTAAATACCACGTGAGGCTGAATGTCATGTCACCTTGTCAAGAATGTGGTGGAAAAGACCGGAGCCCTGAGAAATTGAAACAATTAAAGCAGTAAGTGTTTTACTGTGGTAAAAATAAAAAGCTCTGACGCATTTCAGTTCTTAGTCACTATTTTTTTGCCTAATATTGCAGTTGGAAATGTCCAGCTGCTGTGAAAGCGGATGTAAGACATATTACCAAGTAACAAGACAATTGACCACATGCAGTACATGAATGCGTCATCTTAGTGAAACGGGTGCATTTGCATAACAATTTTCCAGATAACCTGTGTTGTGGTGCAACTGAAAATTGAGGACATTCCAAAACATCTCTCCTCGAAACAGTTACAGAACCTCACACACACACACGTGGGTAAACGCTTCTTCCCTGCGGCCTGGGTAGCTGACTAGCGGCTGCAAGCCACTGTCGGCGTTGGGTGTCGATGCGTATCCATCCCACTGCGTGTTTGACACTCTCTTCCTGTCTTCCCTGTCCTCTCATACTAACTTTCCTATCAATAAAATATGTAATGGAATAAAATCTCCACACACTTAGGATCAATGCACACATTTCATTGCATTTTGCACACACTGTATATAGACTTTCTTTTTTTCTACTGTGTCATTGCATTGTTTGTGTTATTGGCTTGTTTATTGTTTATTCCATGTGTAACTCTGTTGTTGTCTGTGTCACACTGCTTTGCTTTATCTTGGCCAGGTCGCAGTTGTAAATGAGAACTTGTTCTCAACTGGCCTACCTGGTTAAATAAAGGTGAAAAAAAATAAAAATAAGGCTAAGCTTTCGGTTGCAAGACCTTCATCAGAGCATACAATCAATTTAAAAAAATACGATGGGGAGGGAATTTCCACACAAAACAAAAACTCACAGCCTCCTCATGCTCCTTCCAGCAGTCGTAGTCGGTGGCCATGGCGATGCTAGCATAGCAAAGGCCCGCCTCCTTGGCGAGGACCACCTCGGGCACGCTGGTCATGTTGATAACGTCGGCACCCCACTGGCGGAACATCAGGCTCTCGGCACGCGACGAGAAGCGAGGGCCCTCGATGGTGAGCACCGTACCCTGCGGGTGGCACTTCACCCCCAGGCCGCGCGCCACCTCCAGCAGCACCTGGGCATGGGGAGGGAGAGGCGTGATGTCATTTTCTAGGAGAGAGTGGTCAGTGTTTTTGTCAATGCCCATGTTTGTGTGTTTTATGAACACTTAGAAAGGAAATAATTGTAACTATGCAAAGCCTCACTACACACCAAAAACAGCAATCAAAAGTTCCAATGCACAGGCGGCTGGTAGCACCTTAAATTGGGAAGGACAGGCTCATAGTAATGGCTGGAACGGAAGGAATGGAACAGTATTGAACATCAAACACAGTTTCCATGGTTTCCAGGTATTTGATACCATTCCATTTACTCCGTTCCAGCCATTTATGAGCAGTCCTCCCCTCACAAGCATCCTGTGTTCCAATGACATAACATTCACTCACTCCCCAGCAGGCAACACCCACCACTACAACATTTACATTGTAGTGGCAGGGGTTGATTTGGACCAGGCCACAGACACCGGTCTAGGTGCTAGTGGTTGATTTGGAACGGGGCCGTGGACACTGACCTCCCTGGTCCGGGTGCAGAAGGGCTCAGCCATGGGGATGTGAGACACGCCTGGAGGACTGGTGGGCCGCCCGTCGTACAGCGTCTGGGCCCTCTTTGTCGTCCTGGGAGGGAGGGAGGACACACAGGAAATGACAGGTCAGTGACAAGGGTTGGGTTCAACAACTCTGCTACCTTGTCTCACTCAGGGGCAAAACAAGAAGAACTCTGCTACCATGTCTCACTCAGGGGTCAAAACAAGAAGAACTCTGCTACCTTGTCTCACTCAGGGGGCAAAACAAGAAGAACTCTGCTACCATGTCTCACTCAGGGGTCAAAACAAGAAGAACTCTGCTACCATGTCTCACTCAGGGGGCAAAACAAGAAGAACGTACCTGCTGGCAGTTATTCTGGTGATAAAAATGAGAACTTGGAGAATTTCTCTCTTCCGTTTAACACTTCACTTCCTGTCTGACTTTAGTTTCCTCGCAGTGCACAAAATACTTTATCAAATACATTCTAAAATCCTATAAATAGACTACATTCTTACAGGGTAGGCCCAGAGTGACTAAATTCTACGGCAAATGGTGGTATTTTTCTCTCTTTCAAGGTTAGAGTTGTGCAATGTGGCAACAATGGTGTCTGAATGTGAAAGGCATTCATCCTGTCACTGTAGTAGTCATCATCACAATGACTAATACATGCTGAACGGATCAGGGTCTTAATAACGAGCCGGTGCTTTGCAACAACTGGCCCTCACAATACAGAAGACAAACAAATCCCCATAGAAACTGAGAATAAAATATTTCATGGCTGCAGACATTGAAACCAGCCAAATTGTTTAGCAATGTGGACTAAATCTGGGAATTACTGCATGGAATCCCCCAAAACCCTTAAGAGGAGGAGGAGGTGACTAGTTATTAACCTTTTCCACTCGCACCCGTATACAGATTGAACATGGCAGATTTGGGCACTGATAAATGCCTAAATTAGATCAGAGTGACTGTACAAGTAACATGCTATAAAATTACATCAGAGCTCAGCACTGTATGGGTTTGACTGACACGTTGTCCCCATACCTCCTGCTAATTGGGAAACCTTTGCACATGTTTTATTGTCTTGAGTGAGGGAAATGCTGTAAATAAGAGGACTCAATGTATTTTGAAAGATGAGACGTTGAGGATTATAGTAAATTGAGCGTTGATGTCATGTTAGCCATGTTGTCAATAGAACAGCTTTTAAATGATGCCCACCTGTCCCAGATGCGATTTATAATGGAGCGTTTTTTGATTGCGTAAACCTTAGTTGTGTGATGGCGGGGATGCAGGGCTGTGTTCCAAACAACTACAAGTGTGCTGCTCTAGTTCCTCAACAGCACAGCTAGAAGAGCTCAAAAAATACTTGTCATAAAGTGCATTGAAATTACATATGAACTGTGTACACTTTGGAAAGGTGTGTGGCCACTTGGAGAAACCAGTTAGTCCGCTCACTCAAACCCTTGTCATTTTTTTGTCTTGTGTTGCACCTACCCCACATTTTCCAGGAATATTCTTATCATGTCACTGAATGTATCCAGAATATGATCGGATTGTTATTAACAAATGTGGCGAAAAGTACAGTAAATGTAAAATGCACATAACAGTGTAATGTTTGGATTCAGTCTCGTGTCAGAACTGTTGTGTCCTCAACTTTGGTCTAATATTTTCCCCATGATCTTTGAACTGTTTCATTTCAATTGCTACCATGATTATACATTTCATACTTCAAGGGGTGGTGAGGATGGACTGAGCCAGCGTTTAACATTTGTCGCCATGCCGACAGGCAGCTGCCCTCCAGATTCCAGAGCTGTGGCGCTGAGTCACCCAGTGTGGCCACCCAGGCCACATTCCAGTTCTACATGCCCCTCCCTCACACACTCTCTCTACCCAGTCTCTGCTCAAATGAGCAAGCCCAGAAACCGGCTGCTGCGAGGTGCTACCCAGGGCCCTGAAGCTACCTACCACCTAAACGTTACACTGAGGAAAGGCAAGCCCAGAAACCGGCTGCTGCGAGGTGCTACCCCGGGCCCTGAAGCTACCTACCACCTAAACGTTACACTGAGGAAAGGCAAGCCCAGAAACCGGCTGCTGCGAGGTGCTACCCCGGGCCCTGAAGCTACCTACCACCTAAACGTTACACTGAGGAAAGGCAAGCCCAGAAACCGGCTGCTGCGAGGTGCTACCCCGGGCCCTGAAGCTACCTACCGCCTAAACGTTACACTGAGGAATGGCAAGCCCAGAAACCGGCTGCTGCGAGGTGCTACCCAGGGCCCTGAAGCTACCTACCACCTAAACGTTACACTGAGGAAAGGCAAGCTTAGAAAGACAACTCCTTGTCCTCATGTTACTAGGAAATATTTAGACTGTACGGACACTGACAGGAGGAACACATATTAAGACTGTAGGGACAATGACAGGAGGAACACATATTAAGACTGTAGGGACAATGACAGGAGGTACACATTTTAAGACTGTACGGACACTGACAGGAGGAACACATTTTAAGACTGTAGGGACACTGACAGGAGGAACACATTAAGACTGTAGGGACACTGACAGGAGGAACACATTTTAAGACTGTACGGACACTGACAGGAGGAACACATTTTAAGACTGTACGGACACTGACAGGAGGAACACATTAAGACTGTACGGACACTGACAGGAGGAACACATATTAAGACTGTACGGACACTGACAGGAGGAACACATTAAGACTGTAGGGACACTGACAGGAGCCAATGAGTCCTTTGGTCACACCAGTAAATGGAGATGATTTCTTACTGAGGCTTGAAATTACACAACACATACAATGACCCATTTCTGCTTTGGGTGTCACAGTTAGAGCTCAGTGAAGCTCTGCTAACAGGTCTCTCCAGTGTCCACATCATTAACAGAGTAAATCAGCTGTTACAGAGAACATTGTGAAGAACCGGTACATCATAGTCAGAGTGAGTGCGCATGAGCCGACTACTAAACGGTGAGGTTGGTTTACCATACAGAGTGACCTTACATTCCAGAAATGCTGAGACAGCATGGCATTCCAGGACTATTCTATACAGGAAATGCGTACTAACCCACCCCTCCCTCCCCACCCAACTAAAACGTGAGCGTAGAATATTCCATAAATGCCACGATTGAGAAATAACCTACTGTTGTCAATGTCAACAAGACTCCCGAGAAGGAACATTGGCTACTGTTAGTTAAAGCAGAGAGACTATTCCCTCCCCACCCAACTAAAACATGAGCATAGAATATTCCATAAATGCCACGATTGAGAAATAACCTACTGTTGTCAATGTCAACAAGACTCCCGTGAAGGAACATTGGCTACTGTTAGTTAAAGCAGAGAGACTATTCCCTCCCCACCCAACTAAAACATGAGCATAGAATATTCCATAAATGCCACGATTGAGAAATAACCTACTGTTGTCAATGTCAACCAGACTCCCGAGGAGGAACATTGGCTACTGTTAGTTAAAGCAGAGAGACTATAATTAGGCTATGTATTGTATCGCTCACTCATTGTAGTTTGGAAAATGTACCTCATCTTAGCACTACACATCAGCTGTCCAGTACCACATACTGTAATGTGGTGCAACACTCCAGTGGTGAATGAGAGAGAGAACAGAGACTGTCTGAGGCATGGTGAACCGTTAATGCTCGCAGCCGACTGGCGGAGCAGAGAAACCCTGGCTAACCTAGACAGGCCAACAGTGTTTGGAACAGGAGCAGGGGGCAAAACAAATAACTCACTAAGGTAATCATCAAGTAAACCCTTCCAGAAATATGCTGATGGGTCACATGCTTCGCAGCGGGACAAGACTGAACAAGTCCTCACATGTTAGTTCCCCATTCTGCCCAACAGAGACTGCCCCAGCTGGTTGTAACAGTAGGCTATCAATAGACAACACATATGGGTGGATTGGAGGTGATGACGAATAGTTTCTCTGAGAGCGGCACAGAGGATGTGGAGTCAATGTCAGATGTCAGGCACAGAGGATGTGGAGTCAATGTCAGGTGTCAGGCACAGAGGATGTGGAGTCAATGTCAGGTGGCAATCCCGAGGGAGGGGTGCAGAAATGATCCGTTACTTCTCATTCAAAGCACTACGTTTTGACTTACTGGACAACGGACAGCGCTTGGAGACAAAGCTGTTTGTGTGCACTGCACTCTCAAATCAACAAGACTGCCTCATGAACACATTCTCAATTTACGGTTCATTGCATAGAATTCTACTGACAATTCAATTCAATGCAGCAACGCACCCTCAGGACAATGAGAGGAGTTATGTTCCACTCTGATAGAATAATGGGTAGAGTTGTGTGTGGTAACTTGGAATCTAGAGATGTGGGGGAAATAGGTGAGCATGCATTATTTCTTACATTTATTCAGTGTTTCTTTGCGAAGGCAAACACATTGGATAATCGTCCTAAAAATACCATCCAATCAAAACAATGAATGCTTGTGCACCAGAATGAATAGTCTAGTCTAGTCTATTACTAGTAGAGAAAATGGTACACCAAACAACTTGAAATTCAGCACATTTTATCAGTGCTACAACTGATGGCCATCACATGTGTTTAGGGCAGCAACATTTCCAGATAGAGTTCTGAAATCGTGGTTGGAGCGTCCCTTGAACCAGGAGGGAACAAGCACAGAGGGAATTTTTCAACTGGGAATCATCCCACAGAGATTTGACAAACTTACCGAGAATGTGCTGCGTCTAATTTCTGTTTCATTATTAATGAAAGTGAGAACGGCCGGAGAGGAGACACTTGTGAATGGTGTGTTGATTCCTAGGTGTGGTGCAGGCCTACGTACGTACAGTAACAAGATGCTAATCTGCTTCGCTGACTGTTGGGACCCTGCTGTTGCCTCTCCGGGCCTAGAGCTGAAGTGATATCATATCTGGCCACAGTTTACTAAACAATGCTGCTCAACTGAAGGCCGTCCAGAGGTCTATCCTAACCGTGGGAAACATGGCTCACGCTGAAGTATTAAAACGACCTGTTACTGAAATGTATTCCCATAGACTGACACAAAGGTGATAACATTCAAAACTGAACAGTAATGATGGTTTTACTCCCCGTGATTCCCTCACTGCATCCTTATTCAAATGAGATCAATTTGTGATGCAACCTTCCACCTAGGCCTATTTCTCTTGAGTTCATCGCTTTCACTGCAACACAGTCGAACCTTATAAACAGCTAAGACATGGGAGGATAGACCCACAACTTTCGGTATGTCACAATTCATGCCCTAAGCACATTCCACAACGCTTCAGGTAATACAAGCACTTCCTACAAAAAGGTATCAAACAGCCAGTCAACAGAACAACCTCATCAGATCCTAGGTCTCAGTTCATTCAAAACCTCACTGTCCTCCTCCTTCACAAGAAACTAGAAAACCACATATTGAACAAAACAAAAACAGAAACCCCCGTTTCAAACCAGCAGCCCTTAAAACCCTATAAGTCCTGTCAGTTCTTTAAAAAAAATGTTTTAAAAAGTGTTGGTTTCCTCTCAGGACACAGCTCTAGCCACAACGTGACACACGTGGCAGCTGTACTCCGCCAAGTCCCGGGCCCTCAGTGCAGAGTCCATTTCAGAGCATCGCCTATCCACCAATCATGACACACAATCTCTTTCCTTCTCTTATTGGTTCTTTTAGGGAATGAGGAAATGAGACAGATGAACGGGTGGGTGGCTGTGGGATGATAGTTGAGTCGTTGACTATCAGAAATACCAGTCAGAGAACGTGGCCTTCAGAGATGAGTAATGTGAGCCTGGATGCCACCGTCTGTTTCTGTTTGACACCATGGCCTTTGTTGTTGCCTTGCCCCAGGTTGGAATACTGTACACACACTCAGCATCAGTCACTGTTTGGAAGGGAAAATAATGGACAACTTGCAAGTTCTTTTGAATGTTATCAGTTGAGATAGATGTCGCACTGTCTGAACTTAAAACAGGAGAAAGTTTCTCTCTTGATGACTTGTCATTCCTACTGTAATTCTACCCCCATGGCTTTACAAACATTCTATTTATACTCCATCGGGTATGTAGAAACCTAAACAATATCTACACTTTCAATTGGTAGCATTTACAGATAGGCTGCATTTGACTTTTACTCCATATCTATACTGAACAAAAATATAAACGCGACATGCAACAATTTCAAAGATTTTACTGAGTTACAGTTCATATAAGCAAATCAGTCAATTGAAATAAATGCATTAGGCCTTAATCTATGGATTTCACATGACTGGGCAGGGTGCAGCCATGAGTGGGCCTTGGAGGGCGTAGGCCCACCCGCTGGGGAGCCTGAGCTGGCGTGGTTACATGTGGTCTGCATTTGTGAGGCCGGTTGGACGTACTGCCAAATTCTCTAAAATGAAGTTGGAGGCAACTTATGGTAGAGAAATTACCATTCAATTGTCTGGCAACAGCACCAGTGGACATTCCTGCAATTATCTTTGGCTAAGGAGAACGGGGATGTAACCAAATTTGTGGACAAAATCTGAGAGGAATACGTTTTTGTTGCGTAGGGACGAGATTTTTTATTTCAGCCCATGAAACCAACACTTTATATGTTGTGTTTGTATTTTTGTTCAGTGTACATAACAGTACATATACCAGGGAAGCATTGGATTTGGACTCACTCAATAGACAACAACTGAACTAACCACTGGCAACCACCATGTCCAACAGACTGCTTTCATTCTCATTTCAAGCCTGGATTCAACCTTCGGTGAGTCCTGGACTCCAGGCCTAGGAAACTCTGGCCCTCACCTGTCTATGAACTGGTCGATGATGACGATGTCTCCTGGTTGGATCTCTTCCCGGAGGGAACCACAGGCCGTGGTGACCAGGAGATGTGTGCAGCCCTCCTCTCGCAACGCCCAGATGTTAGCCTGGTAGTTGACGTCGGTTGGCATGATGGTGTGCTGTCTCCCATGCCTAGGGACCAGTATAATGTGGAGTGTGAATAGTTCAGTGTTTACCAAAGGCTGAAAATGAATCTCTAATTTGACTCCTATAGCACCTAATCCCCTGGAAACTTCTGTATCTCTGAAAGGATTTATATGTGTAGGCGAAGAAATACGTTTAAACTTCACTTCTAAAAAGGGCAAGTGTTTAAAAAAAAAACACGTACAAAATCATTCTAAGTATACCTATCTGATTATTAGACATCTACATAAGTTAGCTAGAGGGCTAGTGGTGGATTTGGTTTTGGGGGAATGTTTAGCCTAAAGGGTGTTGGAGAAGAGAGATCAGGTCTAATATGTTTTAAAATTGCAACACACAGCCACTAGATGGCACAAATTCATAAGAAACAGAGGTGGAGTTCATCTGGTTCAGTACACCTAGGATGTCTCCACAGGTGAATCTCAATTGCATACTCCTCGTGTCCTCTCTCCTCGCCTCATCCTCCTCCAATGAGTTTTGAGAAGGAGGTGAGGAGAGAGGACGCAAAGAGAATGCAATTGAGATTCTCCAATTCATTCCACTGCTTACCTTGCAAGGAGCACACATTCAACATTTTTGATCTTCCCCATTATAAGGGCATCTGAAGGCTGGTTGGGTTGTCGGGGGGGAAAAGAGTAGAGATGTTATTAGGTAGAATCTAAGGCACAGTTTTCAGTTGGTAAAAAATATTGGCATTACACTGGAACGCAGAGATTGGTGTCGCCTAATAAACCAGACTGTTATACCAATTATTGGTATCCACCTCATTTTCTAAATGTTGCTATGGACACAGCCAAACAACGGAAGTGATGGATTCGACTTCCGCTTTACTTCCCTACAGCAGCACGCCGGTGGCAAACTTGACAGACTCAATTATTTTAAGGAGTCAATTTAAAGGTGTATAAAAGTCAAGTAAACAATTCTAAGTTTAAAGATGCACTACGCGGAAATCACGCCGCCCTTCCCTGGTTGCTAAAATTCTAATAATTTGCCTAATTTTAGTTTGTGGCAAAACAAGCAATGTATAGTGTAGAGAATCATTGTAGCATCTAAACCCCTGTGAAATAGATTTTCCATAATCCTACCGGTTATCTGTGCGGTTGGTCCTTCAGCTGGGTAAAATGTTATACCTGGCTACTGTCGTTGAGATTTCGATCCCCTGGCACATGCGCAAAACCATGTAAACACCTGCAAGACTTTGGTTAACATACATGCATCACATGCATGAGCAAACATCTTGATTGTCACACATTCTCTGAGACCCCCGTTTTGAAGTCTGTTTAAGAATACTTTCCAGTGGATATTTTGTCAAAAAGTTTGACCAGCTGAAGGACCAACCCTACGGACAATCGGCAGAGTAAAATCAAAAATAATTTTATTCAACAGTCGTGAGACAAGGCCATTTTGCTTTATGTAAATGTGCGTGGCTATGTAGCTCTGGAAAACCCTTCTCGGTTACATTTGTCCACATTTGGCTCCATGTGAACTACAGTCGCTGTGTTTTAACGTTTAGAAAAGTCAATAAACATCACTTTCAAACTGGTTTTCGAAACCTATCCCGATATTCCCCTCATCTTTCATAACATATAGAAACATCTTTCAAATAAAAAAGCTACACATTTTGTATAAGTTTTGCACAGTACCAACACTAGAGGTCGACCGATTAATTAGGGCCGATTTCAAGTTTTCATAACAATCGGAAATCTGTATTTTTGGACACAGATTTTGCAGATTCTCTCTTTTTTTTTTACACCTTTATTTAACATTTATTTAACTAGGCAAGTCAGTTAAGAACAAATTCTTATTTTCAATGACTGCCTAGGAACTGTGGGTTAACTGCCTCGTTCAAGGGCAGAACGACAGATTTTTACCTTGTCAGCTCGGGGGATTCAATCTTGCAACCTTACAGTTAACTAGTCCAACGCTCTAACCACCTGCCTCTCATTGCACTCCACGAGGAGACTGCCTGTTACGCGAATGCAGTAAACCAAGGTAAGTTGCTAGCTAGCATTAAACTTATCTTATAAAAAAAACAATCAATCAATCATAATCACTAGTTAACTATACATGGTTGATGATATTACTAGTTTATCTAGTGTGTCCTGCGTTGCATATAATTGATGCGGTGCGTATCGTTTCTCCAATGTGTACCTAACCATGAACATCAATGCCTTTCTTAAAATCAATACACAGAAGTATATATTTTTAAACCTGCATATTTAGCTAAAAGAAATCCAGGTTAGCAGGCAATATTAACCAGGGGAAATTGTGTCACTTCTCTTGCGTTCATTGCACGCAGAATCAGTGTATATGCAACAGTTTGGGCCGCCTAATTTGCCAGAATTTTACGTAATTATGACATAACATTGAAGGTTGTGCAATGTAACAGGAATATTTAGACTAATGGATGACACCCCTTAGATAAAGTACGGAACAGTTCCGTATTTCACTGAAAGAATAAACGTCTTGTTTTCGAGATGATAGTTTCCGGATTCAACCATATTAATGACCTACGGCTCGTATTTCTGTATGTTATTATGTTATAACTAAGTCTATGATTTGATAGAGCAGTCTGACTGAGCGATGGTAGGCAGAAGCAGGCTCGTAAGCATTCATTCAAACAGCACTTTCGTGCGTTTTGCCAGCAGCTCTTCGTTGTGCGTCAAGCATTGCGCTGTTTATGGCTTCATAGGCTATCAACTCCCGAGATTAGGCTGGTGGAACCGATGTGAAATGGCTAGCTAGTTAGCGGGGTGCGCGCTAATTGCGTTTCAAACTTCACTCGCTCTGAGACTTGGAGTAGTTGTTCCCCTTGCTCTGCATGGGTAACGCTGCTTCGAGGGAGGCTGTTGTCGTTGTGTTCCTGGTTCGAGCCCAGGGAGGAGCGAGGAGAGGGACGGAAGCTATACTGTTACACTGGCAATATACTAAAGTGCCTATAACAACATCCAATAGTCAAAGGTTAATGAAAAACAAATGGTATAGAGAGAAATAGTCCTATAATTCCTATAATAACTCCAACCTAAAACTTCTTACCTGGGAATATTGAAGACTCATGTTAAAAGGAACCACCAGCTTTCATATGTTGTCATGTTCTGAGCAAGGAACTTAAACATTAGCTTTCTTACATGGCACATATTGCACTTTTATTTTCTTCTCCAACACTTTGTTTTTGCATTATTTAAACCAAATTGAACATGTTTCATTATTTATTTGAGGCTAAATTTATTTTATTGATGTATTATATTAAGTTAAAATAAGTGCTCATTCAGTATTGTTGTAATTATCATTGTCCTCCAATAATCGGTATCGGCGTTGAAAAATCATAATCGGTCGACCTCTAATCAACACACTGTGTGCGTCTCCAGTTGACAAACTACACTTCCTTAACAGTTAGGCTTACACACACTAGATAGCCAATGACTTATGTGTAATGACTCAGTTCCATTACACATAAGAATAATTGGACGAAGGCGTCGTCTGTAGAGGGGAGTTTTTTTAAGAGCCACTACACTCGGTCTGAAAATTAGCACGCATCGCTTGCGGTACGGTTTTGGAAGCACAAAACTAAAGGTTAAATTGATACACAACTTTATACAGTTCCCACACGGGCATATTTCCATGTTTACTGAAAACAGACAAAAGACCTGTGCTAATTAACTATCGGTGTCTCCAAACACCTGTGTGTAAACGGAAGACAGACACCACAAATGTCTTGTCACTGAAAAATACTGTCTGCTGCAACTGTGTTAAAACAGTAAGTGTATATTTTCTTGTGACATTCAAGTAGAGGGATTTATGTTTCTAGAACCTTACCACAATTGAGCCTCCCGAGTGGCACAGCAATCTAAGACTCAGGAGGCTCAATTGCGGTACGGTTAAAGGAACATAAATCCCTCTGCATTCATATCACATCAAATTATTTCACAAATGGAAAATATATACTTACTGTAGACTGTCTTAACTGCCACTACAGCCTGGGGTTCAATCCCAGCCAGCTGTAGGGCAGCGCACAGTTGGCCCAGCGCCGTCCGGGTTAGGGAAGGGTTTGGCCGGGGGGCTTTCCTTGGCTCACATTTAGATGGCGTATTTAGCGGTTTTTGCTTCCAGAGCTAATTTGCCCTTTAAACGGAACATGTATGTCAGGGACCATTGATCTAGTTCTTAAGCGGATGGCCAAGGGTCCGGAACATAACCGCGGCAGGTAGCCTAGCGGTTAAGAGCGTTGGACCAGTAACCGAAAGGTTGTTGTTTGAAATCCCAAGCCAGCAAGGTTGAAAGATCTGCCGTTCTGCCCTTGAGCAAGGCAGTTAACCCCAAACAACAAACATTTCCCTGGGCGCCAATGAAGTGGACGTCTGATTCAGAGAGGTTGGGTTAAATGAGAAAGACATTTCGGTTGAATGCATTCAGTTGTGCAACTGACTAGGCATCTCCTTTCCCTTTAAGTACAAATCATTTGTAAACTGCAAATTGACCGCAAGAAGCCCGAAAAATATATATTTGATTACAACATAATTTCAAAACTTTTTTGTTGTTGCTCAGAGCCTAACATTACACCCGAGGGCTAAATTCAGCCTGCCAGTTGGAGAACCCTGACACAAAGTCCTTGGCCTATGGAGTAATGTTAGGCTCCTTTCGTCCAATATTAGGTTAGTAATGGCTGTGCTGTACACAATGGAAAGCATTGCCACATTCAGGACTAAGATTGGTGGCACTTGTCATTTTAAAGCTGCAATGTCATTTTTGTGGTACCCAACCAAATTCACATATAAATGGATCCGTCATTCTCATTGAAAGCAAGTCTAAGAAGCGGTACATCTGTTCTGTGTGTGCTATTTCTATGCTTCGAGTTTACATTTAGTTTGAGTCTTTTACTTCGGTGTTGTACACCAGTTTCAAAACAGCTGAAAATAAAATATTTTTGGTTATGGAAAATATATTTCACAGCGGTTTGGATGGTACAATGATTCTCAACACTATACCAACACTATACATGCTAGTTTTGTCACACTGAAATTAGGAGAACTATTTGAATTTTAGCAACCAGAAAATGGCGGAGATGTCGATATCGTGCATCACTCAAAGGTGCACATGATTGTTTGTTCATAGCAGAGACAGCCTGCCTACCACAATAGAATATTTAGAATTTGAACTTACCTTTCCATAAGGTGTGTCTACATATTTCTCAGTCCTTCCCTCCAATATGTCTGGGTCATCAAGGCCAGAGCCTCCAATGATTCCAATCTAGCAAGAATATACATGTCATTCATTAGTCAACCTCTTGACCTGACACATAAATTAATAGCTAGGTAGGTGCATCGAAGTGGAGTAATGTCAATGACCATTCCACAGTAGCTATCTATGGTGAAATACGTGATACAGTTTGACTGCTAGCGGATGCCTACTAGCATGATGTTAGCTAGCTACTAGTGAACTGACTAGTTCTGCAAGCTGTAAAGTTTATACTTGAGACATTTGAGTTTAACGTTGTCCGTGTAGCTATAGCTAGCTAGCGAACTAGCTATATCCTGGTTAGCTAATACTAGCATAATGTGACACGTGTGTCGCTGTAGAATTGTAACATTCTAGCTAGTGCATAATGCATTGGTCAGTTTGTCACGAGAAGTCAAACATTTCAACAAGAGAGCGTTATTACCTTAATTTGCATGCTTGCTGACATATCTTCTCAGATAAAAAATGTTTAATCTGAGATTAGCTGGCGAAATGACTATATCTTGCAACTGCAGCCTTCACTTCCTCCTATGTCATACGATGACTTGTACAGGACGTGGGACTCTCGTCTCAGAACAATACTCTCACTCAAACAATGTCGGGAAACTTTTAGAGGCTAATTTGTTATGGATTGTACTTTGAGATTCATTATAATTAATCCATAAAACAAACTTTATTTGTACCATTGGGGCAATTGTTAAGTTAACGCCAATTATTTATATAAACACTAGATGACTGTCAGGGGGCGCTGTGTTGAAACCATCCGCACTACCCCACGGTTGTAAAAAAAAATATTTCGGAAGCACAGAAATGGATTCATTATGTGGAAGGGAAAGCGGGATACCTAGTCAGTTAAACAACTGAACGCATTCAACTGAATTGAACCCAACCCCTCTAAATCAGAGAGGTGCATTAATCAACATCCACGTCATCCGCGCCCGGGGAACAGTGGTTTAACAATTAATGCCTACATTACTTTTTTATATTACAGACACCTTATATTATGTGAGTTAAACATACAAATAAAACATGACAAAATATATAAAAACATTTTCCTTAAAGTATATATTTTTTAGATTGCTAATGCCCCCACTACAACAACAAACTTATTAAATAGGTGTAATTTTGTCCATGAAACATTTATTTGAAATACTGTAGAATTCCATTAATTGCTATGGAGGGCTGCTCCTACCAGTGAGAGCCAATATGGACGAACGTTGGGTTCAAAGCCTCTCAATGTCCAATACATGGCATTAGCAATTCAGAGTTTATACACATAATTGGTTAACACTCACAAGGCAGCTGGGACAGATGGAATACCAGGGTGCATTTTCAGAGCATGCTCAGACCAGCTGGCATGTTTCAAGCGGACCTCCATTGACCCTGCTCCTGAGAGCTCAAAGGTAGCCTTCCTTAAACAACTATCGCCCCGTAGCACTCACATCTGTAAACATGGAATGCTTTGAAAGGCTAGTAATGGTGAATATCAACACCATCATCCCAGACACTCTGGACCCAGTCCAATTCACATACCGCCCCAACAGATCCACAGATGATGCAATCGCTATTGCACTCTACACTGCTCTCTCCCACCTGGACAAGATGAATACCTATGGGAGTGCTGTTCATTGACTACAGCTCAGCATTCATAGTCCACTCAAGCTCGGGACCCTGGGACTAAATACCTCCCTCTACAACTGGATCCTGAACTTTCTGACGGCCCACCCCCAGGTGGTGAGGGTAGGTATCAACCCATCTGCACATGCATACACACACTCACATTCAAACACACAAACATGCATACACACGGACCCACACATACACACAAGTAAATAGTGCCACACATGCACTCAAACGTATACAGTTGGCCTTGCTGTTTAGATGTTTCTTTTCCTCTGTCTTTTTTTTAGCATTGTTGTTTTCTGTTGTTTTTCTCTTTAGTTATTTTTGTTGGTGCATTGGGTGGGTGGTGGTTTTGGTTGGGTTGGAGGGGGACGGTGTCTTGGGAGGGATGGGAGGGGTTTGGGGTTGGAGAGTGGCGGGGGAGTTTTTTTCAGGGGGTGGGGGGGTTGTGGGGGGATCTTGGATGGTTGGTGGCCTGGTGAATGGTAGCTAGGACCAGTGGCCAAGAGGTTGCTCATTTGGGTCCCCAGTTCGACTTGGTGGAGATTCGGTCCTTGTGGCCTTGGGCGGAGCGCTTGAGCCAGGTTGCTCCTGTGGGTCACTCTGGATGGGAGTGTCTGCTGGAGGACTGAATGTAATGTAAATGTTGAGCGGCTTCACTGCAGGTAGATTGTATGTTTTAAAATTAGATTAAAACATTTAAATTACTACCCATCTGCCACGCTGACCCTCAATACGGGGCCCCTCAGTGGTGTGTGCTTAGTCCCCTCCTGTACTCCCTGTTCACCCATGACTGTGTCAAATCAAATCAAATGTTATTTGTCACATACACATGGTTAGCAGATGTTAATGCGAGTGTAGCGAAATGCTTGTGCTTCTAGTTCTGACAATGCAGTAATAACCAACGAGTAATCTAACCTAACAATTCCACAACTACTACCTTACACACACAAGTATAAAGGGATAAAGAATATGTACATAAAGTACATAAAGTACAAATGTACATACATTTTTCACTCTGGATGCTTTATCTGGACATGGTTCGTCAGGACCTCCAACAGCCAAAGCTAAGTAGTAACATTAACATGATGCCTTCTAATTGCAGTCGCCCAGCTTCAGACGCAATCGTTAGGCAAGGGTAATTTCAGAGTAGGAAAGGATGAAGCAGCGTCTGTGCCACCAGTAAGTACAGATAATAACGTTAGTATAAATCCCCTGGCACAGTCCCCGCAGCCGGACAACTTTCTCATGGCTTCTGGAGGGAAATGCTGTAGGAATGCTCAACCGGTGTCGCCCATTCAGCCGACAGAAACTTTCAACCGGTTTTCCCCATTAAGCAACGAGTCGGAGTCAGAGGCCGAGCCTTCTCTTGTCTCTACTCCTCCCGTTACGGGGTCTGAGACGCCGAAGCTTCCCACCATTAGCTCTGACAAATTGAAAACTCTAGTCATTGGCGACTCCATTACCCGCAGTATTAGACTTAAAACGAATCATCCAGCGATCATACACTGTTTACCAGGGGGCAGGGCTACCGACGTTAAGGCTAATCTGAAGATGGTGCTGGCTAAAACTGGAGAGTGTAGAGAGTATAGAGATATTGTTATACACGTCGGCACCAACAATGTTAGGAATGAAACGATCAGAGATCACCAAGCGCAACATAGCTTCAGCGTGTAAATCAGCTAGAAAGATGTGTCGGCATCGAGTAATTGTCTCTGGCCCCCTCCCAGTTACGGGGAGTGATGAGCTGCACAGCAGAGTCTCACAAATCAATCGCTGGTTGAAAACTGTTATCTGCCCCTCCCAAAATATAGAATTTGTAGATAATTGGCCCTCTTTCTGGGACTCACCCACAAACAGGACCAAGCCTGACCCGCTGAGGAGTGACGCACTCCATCCTAGCTGGAGGGGTGCTCTCATCTTATCTACCAACATAGACAGGGCTCTAACTCCTCTAGCTCCACAATGAAATAGGGTGCAGGCCAGGCAGCAGGCTGTTAGCCAACCTGCCAGCATAGTGGAGTCTGCCACTAGCACAGTCAACGTAGTCAGCTCAGCTATCCCCATTGAGACCGTGTCTGTGCCTCGACCTAGGTTGGGTAAAACTAAACATGGTGGTGTTCGCCTTAGCAATCTCACTGGGATAAAGACCTCCTCCATTCCTGTCATTATTGAAAGAGATCATGATACCTCACATCTCAAAATAGGGCTACTTAATGTTAGATCCCTTACTTCAAAGGCAATTATAGTCAATGAACTAATCACTGATCATAATCTTGATGTGATTGGCCTGACTGAAACATGGCTTAAGCCTGATTAATTTACTATGTTAAATGAGGCCTCACCTCCTGGCTACCCTAGTGACCATATCCCCCGTGCATCCCGCAAAGGCGGAGTTGTTGACGTTTTTGTCTTTTGAGCTTCTAGTCATGAAATCTATGCAGCCTACTTGATCACTTTTTATAGCTACTGTTTACAGGCCTCCTGGGCCATATACAGCGTTCCTCATTGAGTTCCCTGAATTCCTATCGGACCTTGTAGTCATAGCAGATAATATTCTAATTTTTGGTGACTTTAATATTCACATGGAAAAGTCCACAGACCCACTCCAAAAGGCTTTCAGAGCCATCATCGACTCAGTGGGTTTTGTCCAACATGTCTCTGGACCTACTCACTGTCACAGTCATAATCTGGACCTAGTTTTGTCCCATGGAATAAATGTTGTGGATCTTAATGTTTTTCCTCATAATCCTGGACTATCGGACCACCATTTTATTACGTTTGCAATTGCAACAAATAATCTGTTCAGACCCCAACCAAGGAACATCAATAGTCTTATAAATTCACAGACAACACAAAGATTCCTTGATGTCCTTCCAGACTCCCTCTGTCTACCCAAGGACGCCAGAGAACAAAAATCAGTTAACCACCTAACTGAGGAACCCAATTTAACCTTGCGCAATACCCTAGATGCAGTTGCACCCCTAAAAACATTTCTCATAAGAAACTAGCTCCCTGGTATACAGAAAATACCTGAACTCTGAAGCAAGCTTCCAGAAAATTGGAACGGAAATGGCGCCATACCAAACTGGAAGTCTTCCGACTTGCTTGGAAAGACAGTACCGTGCAGTATCGAAGAGCCCTTACTGCTGCTCGATCATCCTATTTTTCCAACTTAATTGAGGAAAATAAGAACAATCCGGAATTCGCAAAGCTAACTAAAAAGCAGCATTCCCCAAGAGAGGATGACTTTCACTTTAGCAGTGATAAATTCATGAACTTCTTTGAGGAAAATATCATGATTATTAGAAAGCAAATTACGGACTCCTCTTTAAATCTGCATATTCCTTCAAAGCTCAGTCGTCCTGATTCTGCACAACTCTGCCAGGACCTAGGATCAAGAGAGACACTCAAGTGTTTTAGTACTATATCTCTTGACACAATGATGAAAATAATCATGGCCTCTAAACCTTCAAGCTGCATACTGGACCCTATTCCAACTAAACTACTGAAAGAGCTGCTTCCTGTGCTTGGCCCTCCTATGTTGAACATAATAAACGGCTCTCTATCCACCGGATGTGTACCAAACTCACTAAAAGTGATTTGGAAACCCAAATTGGTCTACATGGACAAGTTCTGGGTTGGTTTAGATCTGTCGGAAAGATATCAGTTGAATGGTTTGTGAGTGGTTTGTCCTCTGACAAATCAACTGTACATTTCGGTGTCAAGGTTCCGTTTTAGGACCACTATTGCTTTCACTATATATTTTACCTCTTGGGGATGTCATTCGAAAACATAATGTTAACTTTCACTGCTATGCGGATGACACACAGCTGTACATTTCAATGAAACATGGTGAAGCCCCAAAATTGCCCTCGCTAGAAGCATGTGTTTCAGACATAAGGAAGTGGATGGCTGCAAACGTTCTACTTTTAAACTCGGACAAAACAGAGATGCTTGTTCTAGGTCCCAAGAAACAAAGAGATCTTCTGTTTGAATCTGACAATTAATCTTAATGGTTGTACAGTCTTCTCAAATAAAACTGTGAAGGACCTCGGCGTTACTCTGGACCCCGATCTCTCTTTTGAAGAACAAACCAAGACTATTTCAAGGACAGCTTTTTCCATCTACGTAACGTTGCAAAAATCAGAAACTTTCTGTCCAAAAATTATGCAGAAGAATTAATCCATGCTTTTGTCACTTCTAGGTTAGACTACTGCAATGCTCTACTTTCCGACCTACCCGGATAAAGGACTAAATAAACTTCAGTTAGTGCTAAATACGGCTGCTAGAATCCTGACTAGAACCAACAAATTTGATCATGTTACTCCAGTGCTAGCCTCCCTACACTGGCTTCCTGTCAAGGCAAGGGCTGATTTCAAGGTTTTACTGCTAACCTACAAAGCATTACATGGGCTTGCTCCTACCTATCTCTCTGATTTGGTCCTGCCGTACATACCTACACGTACGCTACGGTCACAAGACGCAGGCCTCCTAATTGTCCCTAGAATTTCTAAGCAAACATCTGGAGGCAGGGCTTTCTCCTATAGAGCTCCATTTTTATGGAATGGTTTGCCTACCCATGTGAGAGACGCAAACTCGGTCTCAACCTTTGTCTTCACAGAAGACTCATCTCTTCAGTGGGTCATATGATTGAGTGTAGTCTGGCCCAGGAGTGTGAAGGTGAACGGAAAGGCTCTGGAGCAACGAACCGCCCTTGCTGTCTCTGCCTGCCGGTTCCCCTCTCTCCACTGGGATTCTCTGCCTCTAACCCTATTACAGGGGCTGAGTCACTGGCCTACTAGGGCTCTTTCATACCGTCCCTAGGAGGGGTGCATCACTTGAGTGGGTTGAGTCACTGATGTGATCTTCCTGTCTGGGTTGGCACCCCCCCCCCCTTGTCTCAGGATGGTAAGTTGGTGGTTGAAGATATCCCTCTAGTGGTGTGGGGGCTGTGCTTTGGCAAAGTGGGTGGGGTTATATCCTTCCTGTTTGGCCCTGTCAGGGGTTGTCATCGGATGGGGCCACAGTGTCTCCTGACCCCTCCTGTCTCAGCCTCCAGTATTTATGCTGCAGTAGTTTGTGTCGGGGGCTAGGGTCAGTTTGTTATATCTGGAGTACTTCTCCTGTCCTATCCGGTGTCCTGTGTGAATTTAAGTATGCTCTCTCTAATTCTCTCTTTCTTTCTCTCTCTCGGAGGACCTGAGCCCTAGGACCATGCCTCAGGACTACCTGGCATGATGACTCCTTGCTGTCCCCAGTCCACCTGGCCGTGCTGCTGCTCCAGTTTCAACTGTTCTGCCTGTGATTATTTTTAATTGACCATGCTGATCATTTATGAACATCTGAACATCTTGGCCATGTTCTGTTATAATCTCCACCCGGCACAGCCAGAAGAGGACTGGCCACCCCACATAGCCTGGTTCCTCTCTAGGTTTCTTCCTAGGTTTTGGCCTTTCTAGGGAGTTTTTCCTAGCCACCATGCTTCTACACCTGCATTGCTTGCTGTTTGGGGTTTTAGGCTGGGTGTCTGTACAGCACTTTGAGATATCAGCTGATGTACGAAGGGCTATATAAATAAATTAGATTTGATTTGATTGATTTGGAGGTGGAGGGTCCGTCATGTTCTAGGGCGATGTGTCACAGCATCATCGGACTGAGCTTGTTGTCATTCTCAATGCTGTGCGTTACAGGGAAGACATCCTCCTCCCTCATATGGTACCCTTCCTGCAGGCTCATCCTGACATGAACCTCCAGCATGACAATGCCACGCGGCATACTGCTCGTTCTGTGCGTGATTTCCTGCAAGACAAATCTGGTGCAGTCCATGAGGACCCCCCCCCCCCCTTGTTCAGGGACACATTATTCAATTTCTGTTAGTCACATGTCTGTGGAACTTGTTCAGTTTATGTGTCAGTTGTTGAATCTTATGTTCATACAAATATTTACACGTTAAGTTTGCTGAAAATGCAGTTGACAGTGAGAGGACGTTTCTTTTTTTGCAGAGTTTGTCATTTTTTTATACCTGAGACGTGAAGGTGTGCGTCTGAGTGAAGAAGGGAGAACGGAGGGGGAGTGAGATAGCAACCAAATGACTCATGTTGGTAAACTAACTTATTGCTAGTTATCTATCATCTCATCTGATTACATAGCATCTGTCTTGACTGCATTAAACCGAGAGAAGCTAGTTAAGCTCAGCTAGGTAACGATAACTAGGCTAATTGAGTCTACATAAGTTTAACTGTGCTCTCTCTCCCCTTCCAAATCCATTCAGATGACAATGGGCCTCAGGATCTCGTCACAGTATCTCTGTGCATTCAAATTGCTATCGATAAAATGCAAATTGTGTTCGTCTGTAGCTTATGCCAATGAGTCCAGACAGTTTGCAATGTACATACGAGAAGAGGGGCATCATTTACTACCAAAATTATCGCGATTATCTGGTTACCACCAGTGTTTGGAATACGTTGACCTCCTTGACAAAACAGACCATGGGACACCTTTTCACAAAGAGATTCATTGTTCAAATTCCGCAGTGGGTCTGTGTAAATTATGCGATTGTATTGGAGACAGGTTTATGGCAGTCATCTATTCATTTACTGTTATAGTATCTCTAAATAGCAGCCAGGAAAACTAATTGTTCTCACTTTATGATAGAACAGTTAGATTTTTCTGCCTGACTGTGGCGTTCTTTACATTAATTATTAGGATTTTCTTGTGATCACAACAAAGACGACTTATTTTGCTCAAATAGAACATTACGTTTTCTGCCTGAGTGGGGCGCTGTTTACCACAATTGTCCGGATTATCTGGTTACCGGAACAAAACAATTTATTTGACTCAGAGATCGAAATAAATTGTATTTCTTTGAAAAGATGGGCCTGGCTGACACAAAAATACATTAGGGGAAAGGATCCACAGATACAGAGGCTGCTTATCTTTCTGCACATCTCTTTATTTACAATGCTGGCTGTCATGGTTAACAAAAACGCAGGACATTGAATGCTACCTGAATTGACTCAAAGGAAACATAAGTAGGCCAATAGTATCACAGCGAGGTCAAACAAGTGTGTTTGTGTCCAGTGTCCACAGCAACATCATTGATTATACTCTACTGTGATGTGTACTATGGTTTTAGCCATGCTCTCACTAACACTCATCTTTTCTCTTTCTCCCCTTACGGAGACTCTTGGACCGCAACTGAGGACACCCTGGCCTGATTCCTAGACGTGCCTGGGCCAATCTCACCTGGCCTCCTTCTACCTGCCTGTTGGTGTCCTGATTCCTAGACGTGCCTGGGCCAATCTCACCTGGCCTCCTTCTACCTGCCTGTTGGTGTCCCGATTCCTAGACGTGCCTGGGCCAATCCCACCTGGCCTACTACCTGCCTATTGGTGGCCTGATTCCTAGACGTGCCTGGGCCAATCTCACCTGGCCTCTTTCTACCTGCCTGTTGGTGTCCTGATTCCTAGACGTGCCTGGGCCAATCTCTCTTGGCCTCCTTCTACCTGCTTGTTGCTGCCTCCACTGGTTCTTTCTCCCCCATCAAGTAACTGATCCCACTCTGCACAAACCCAGAACCCTGGATTCCATTACTTACCATCACGTCTTTATCAAAAGCCATCAGACCATAGGGTCTTGAAGAGTTAGTACTTTCCCTATAGTCATTATGGATATGGTCTGAGCCTGTCAGTTATCAGTTACTCCATACCAAGGCTAGATGGGGCTGAATGGCAGTATCACCACACACAACTGCAATGCAACTAATGACGGAATATTCAGCAGTCTGTTCAGTCTGTTCAGTCTGTTCAGTCTGTTCAGTCTGTTCAGTCTGTTCAGTCTGTTTAGTCTGTTGAATATTCCATCAATGAACAGAGGGATGTCTTGGCTTTATTCGACCTTCAAAAAGGGACACACACCATGAAGGAAGTTCATCAAATAAAGTCATTGACAAGAAAAGTCATTTACTACATCAATTATAGTCACAGCCTCTCTCCTTCATTTGCTTAACTGGGGTGATGGGCTGAAGTAACAGTTTACAATAAGCAGGGTGGGGCTCAACAGGCGGAAGGCATCCCAAAGTGCACCATTTTCTCTAACTTTTCCCATGTATAACGCTCTGCTTTTGAGTTTCTGAGAGCCTTGGTCAGACGGTCAAATGGCTTTTCATAAAGACGTCATGGTAAGTAATGGAATCCAGGTTTCTGTGTGTGTGCGGAGAAGGATCAGTGACTTGAGGGGGAGCAAGAACGTGTGGAGGCATCAACAAGCAGGTAAGAAGGGGGCCAGGTGGGATTGGGCCAGGTACAGTATGTCCAGGTGTCAGGCCAGGGTGTTCTTAGTCGCGGTCCAAGGGGAGGGGAGACCTTGAAAAGACGAGTGTGAGTGAGAGCATGGCTAAAACCACAGTACACATCACAGTAGAGAATAATCTATGATGTTGCCGTGGACACTGGATAATCTGACACACACACCTGTTTGACCTCGCTGTGATACTGTAGGCCTATTTATGTTACTTTTCTGAGTTAATTCAGGTAACATTCAATGTCATGCGGTTGTGTTAACCAAGCCAGATATTGCTTCAGTTGTTTCGTTTTGACTTCTTGTTACCTGGTAAATAACCAACAGCCATGGTTAACCACAAGGGGGAAAAGGCGGGGAAACAGTCCATGTCAGCTAGGGCCATCTTTTTAAAGAAACACCTTTTATTTCCATTTCTAGTTGAGTAAAATAAATTGTTTTGTTCTCGTCATAAAATAATCCAGAGAATAGCGGTAGCTCCAGACTCAGGCAGAAAACTGAATGTTCTATTCTCAGCAAGGCCCACCTTTTCAAAGAAAACAAATTATATATATTTGAACAAAATGGGTCGTTTTGTTTGTGATCACAAGAAAATCCTAACAATTCAGGAAAAGAGCGTCACAGCCAGGCAGAAAAATCTGACTATTCTATTATAAAGTGAGAACAAATAGTTTCTCTGATTGATATGGCTTTAACTTAGAAATAGAATGAGATGATTTGTCTGTATTAAAACGTGTCCCAGTGCAACATGCCTAGCTCTGCCCACGGGACTCGTTGAAATAAGCATCCGTCACCATTTTCCAACGGATCAAGAGATCTCACCACACCAGTTTGATGAAAACAAGCTACTACACGCACCGCTGTCGTGAAAACTAACAGCAGCAGGGTTTTTCCTGCATAGAAAAGTCTTGGGTGGGCCACCTGAGTTTTCTTTCGGGCCGCCTATGTCCAAAAATAAGACAGAACTAAATAACATTTGACAAACTATACTCATACAATAAAAATGCTCAGTACAGCTACCATCTAGCCACACTACGCAAACAGTATATTTCTCCTTCAGGTATTGTGGACAAACCGAGCCATCTAAAATACGCCCTGTCTGAAACACAATTCAAGCCTCTGCTTGTCCCTTAACCAGAATACTTCAGGGTTATCATCACCATTTTTACAAGACACAACATGTCTTAGATCAACATACAGAGGACAATAAAACACTAAATAGATTTAGTTTTCGGCCAAGATCACACAGTAGACACATTGTCTCCTCTTCAGGCGCTCTGTTAAATCTACCCGTCTATATAGCCAGAGGGAGGGTGTCGGATTTTCGTTAGGCTCAGGCAGACATAATGGTTCAGGGGTGTAGTTCTCTTTGGTGAAAGTGTACGTTCTAAGTTTAGGTTTGCACCAAACATTAACTGGCCATTGTTCCTTGTGAATCACATAGTAATTTGTTCCAGAATATATCACAAAAAAATAGATAACTTTCCATGGGCTAGAGAATTGTTATGAGTAAGATCCCAGCCTAACACTTTATAAGTGATTCTGTGTTCTGGCACATTTATCAGTGTTTTCCATAGATGATCCATGGCACACATGGTTCCCAACCCCAGTCAGTTTGTACCTTCCAAGAAACAGAAGGCTCTGTTTTGAACATTGTTACAATTATTAAGCACGTTGGATCCCACATCCCAGCAGCATAGTCCATCACTGGACACCCACAACATGTATACAGCTGAAAGTAAGCCAGATCCTTCTATATTTTCATTTGGTTTAAACACTGACCCCAAGGCTCTACCTGCAGATTCTGCCAGTGATCTAAGGCCGTCTTCAACGGCCATGTGTTCATCCAGTGTGAAACCAAGGTAATTATAGAGCCCAGTGTAGAATAATGGGGTCGTTTCCACTTCTCTGCACACCCTTCTGGGTCTTCTCTTGATTCATCACTAGTGTCAATTTAGTACACCGTAAATTAACAATATTCTACATATTCTGGAAGCAAGGAGAACTATGACATCAGCATACAACAAGATGCCCAGGAATATATCCACAATTTCAACACCAAGTTTAGCATTTTTGATTTGTAGGGCTAAATCATTAGCATATAGTGCAAATAAAGTGGGCGAGAGTGTGTCTCCCTGCTTTACACCGTAAAGGGGTTGGAAACAAGCCAGTCCTGAGGTTACTGACCTAAATACAGGCAACTGGAGTCAGATAAAAGAGCTTTGATAGCATCAAAGAATAATCCATCAATTCCCATTTTAATTTGTCTAAAAGCAAGGTCTCTCTCTACTCACCCAATAAAAACCCTTCTGAAAATCAATAAAACACGAAGTTTTTGTTCAGAAGTTGGTTCTCTCTCTTGAATTTGAGACAGTATAGATCAGTGGAAACCATGTGTTTGATGCCTTTCATACCATTCCACTTATTCCGCTCTAACCATAATGAGCCAGTCCTCCCAAATTAATGTGCCACCAACCTCCTGTGGTTTAGATGTGTTCTATACATGCTCTGGCTTTCCTAAAGCCATTCTGTTCATCAGAAAGCTGGCCAGATAGTGAGTGAGCCTGTTATTTAGAATGCAAGAATCAGTGGTGTAAAGTTCTTAAGTAAAAATACTTTAAAGTACTAATTAAATATTTTGGAGTATCTGTGCTTTACTTTATTTCAATTTTTTTACAACTTTTACTTCACTACATTCCTAAAGGAAATAATGTACTTCTCCATATATTTTCCCTGACACCCAAAAGTACTTGTTATATTTTGAATGCTTAGCAGGACAGGAACATTTTCAAATTCAAGCACTTAGAGAACTTCCCTGGTCATCCCTACAGCCTCTGATCTGGTGGACTCACAAAACACAAAGAAATACATGATGAACTGCAATACTGGAGAGATGAGAGTTGCAACTCAATATTAGAAACGTGTCCTTAATGTTTTGTACACTCAGTGTATATCATTAGGCCTACTTCAAAAAAATGGTGCATATACCAATCCAGGGCGCCCAAGTGGTGCAGCGGTCTAAGGCATTGCATCTCAGTGCTAGAGGTGTCACTACAGACCCTGGTTCGAAATTCAGGCTGTATCTCAACTGGGTGCACAATTGGCCCAGCGTCGTCATGATGGCCGTGGTAGGCCGTCATTGTAAATAAGAATTTGTTCTTAACTGACTTGCCTAGTTAAATAAATAAAAAATATTCCCTTGAATCACTATACGGTATTTGCAGTACAATATGGGCTTTAAACTATGACCGTTTATGGTAATACGGGTGCTTAATGTGTAAATCGGGAGGTGCCGGAACATAAAGTGAGCACTGGAGTGGGGAGACCTGGGGAGGTTCTGAAGTACCGGAACACATACACAAAAGTCCTTTATAATAAAGCATTGCATGCAGATCATCGCAGTAGAGTAGAGGCACTTACAAGTTGCAAACACGGAGATTTTTAGTAGCATAATGTCCGGGAAAATGTTGGCCTTTTATAAATCAATTTCTCCTTCATTTTACATGACTAGAGACTTTGGCAGAATATTTTTTAATACCACACACATGATCGAAATGGCAGGTTACTTTAACACTGACAAACTGAGAATATGAGATCTATAAAAACTACTTTGTGTTGAATCCATTAATAGCCCAGGCCTGTGTGTGTGGAGACACATATTCTAGGCTACAATATGAAGAGGAAATTAGTCCTAAAAATGCTTTCCAGTTTCACTGACTCACCCAATGATGCGCAGCTCACTTGCTTGTGATGGCGGACGCGCTCATGCCAAAAGCCTACCTCTCTCGCTCTCTCTCTTGTTAAACAATATTTGGAAGTCGATTAAATATTTTGGTAGCCTACAGCATAGTCGTCTCTTTTCAGCAGGAGCCATTTGCTTTCCAACCTGTGTTTTTCCTCGATTGTATGTTAAATATTGTGAACGGCCTGTTTTGTCTGCATGCTGCTTTTTTCCAGACATATTTGCTGCTTGTTCCCAAATGTAGGCTATTCCTTGTTCTATTCCTTGTTATTGGGCTACAATCCACAGCTAGGCTATAAAAAAGCTATTGATTCTCTGTTGCTAAATGATAGGCCTTCTCATGGTGTAGTAGGGTATTCTGAATTATTTAATTTATTTTTGAACAGACAGCAGTAATTCTAGAACTTTGGCAAATGTATTTAAATGTATCAGGGGTGCTGCAGTTCATTCAAAACCCTTCGCGGGGCTATGATTCGGGGCAGCAGGTAGCCTAGTGGTGAGAGCATTGAGCCAGTAACCGAAAGGTTGCTGAATCGAATCCCTAAACTGACATGGTAAAAATCTGTCATTCTGCCCCTGAACAAGGCAGTTAACCCACTGTTCATCGGTAGGCTGTCATTGTAAATACGAATTTGTTCTCAGCTGACTTGCCTAGTTAAATAAAGGATAAATAAAAAATGATATAAGGAAATAAATGATGAATGGCAACACTGGAGAGATGAGAGTTGCAGGCTCATGTCTATCAGAGCAGAGAGGGATCATAGAAAGCGAATATCCTAGTTATGTGAGAGATACTGGCGCGCTTCTCACACAGCCACCGCCATGCGTTGGTCTCAAACATAGGTTACAATGGACTAAGGATGTGGCAAACCATGAAGAGGCAACTCGAAGGAACTTTGATCAATTCCGAGAAGAGTTCAAATAAGTGTTCATGCCACTAGAGGTACCGGGTCTGGCCAATTAGGTTCCGGGACAACACAGTCCAAAACGGAGAGACGCCAGGATCCGGTCCAAATTAAGCACTAGGTAATGGCGATTGAATACTGCAGATTGTACCTTTAATCGTGTTTTGTCTTCTCTCCGCACGAGCAGACAGTCGAGACTAGGAGGTTGCATTCCCATGTGGATCAAAAGACACGTCTTGAACAAGTGGAGTATAACCAAGCCATCTGCGTTGTTCGGGGTAGGCTTCCCGGGGTGCAGCCCCGAACCGTTTGATGGTCTAATAATTGGGCGAAAATGATTCCCGAGAGGGCTTTAGGACCATGCGGACTAAGGATGTGGCATCGCGCTTGCTGCAGAGAGTGTGGGAGGAAATTGTTCTTCTGCCCAGGGTTTTTTTGGATCATAATTTAGGTGGTGGGCTGGCGAGGCGTGGTCATGAACGTGGCCAATGGTGCAGTCTCCAACATAAAATGTCTTGTTGGTCACAGTGACAAAATGTAGCTGTTGTGAAGATAATTTCCTGCTATTCTACACAATTTTCCATGGTTTATGCTTTTATTTTGGTGTTCGTTCTCAAAGATGATCTTATTTTAAAATATAGGTCCATTAACTTTTGAGCTTACTTTGTGTGAGATTTTAGTTTTTAATTTTAAAAATACATTTTTTTCATCCTGAATTTTTATTTTTTTATTATAATATACTGTACAATATGTGTCTCCAAACACCTAGGCCGAGGCTATTGATGGATTCAAGACAAAGTCGTTTTTCTGCCTGAGTGCCGCTATTTTCTGGATTATTTTGTGACCAGAACAAAACTGCTTATTTTACTCAACTATATATTTAATTAAATTGTATTTCTTTGAAAAGATGGACCTGGCTGACATGAAAAATACATTAGGGGAAAGGATCAACAGACACAGAGGCTGATTATCTTATTTACAATGCTGGCTGTCATGGTTAACAAAAACGCAGGACATTGAATGCTACCTGAATTGACTCAGAAAGGTAACATAAGTAGGCCAATAGCGAGGTCAAACAAGTGTGTTTGTGTCAGATTATCCAGTGTCCACAGCAACATCATTGATTATACTCTACTGTGATGTGTACTATGGTTTTAGCCATGCTCTCACTAACACTCATCTTTTCTCTTTCTCCCCTTACGGACACTCTTGGACCGTAACTGAGGACACCCTGGCCTGATTCCTAGTTGTGCCTGGCCCAATCCCACCTGGCCTCCTTCTACCTGCCTGTTGGTGTCCTGATTCCTAGACGTGCCTGGCAAAATCCCACCTGGCCTCCTTCTACCTGCCTGTTGGTGTCCTGATTCCTAGACGTGTCTGGGCCAATCTCACCTGGCCTTCTTCTACCTGCTTGTTGCTGCCTCCACTGGTTCTTTCTCCCCCTCAAGTCAAATGAACGCCCTCATCGTTTCTCTGTCCCCTCTTCCAGAGGGCCTGAGGCTCTCGGACCGCGACTGAGGCTTGACACCTGGACGTGTTGTTTTACTGTTCCATGATACATGGCGTAGATGTGTCTATACTCTGGGGCGACTTTACTCTTAAGATGGCTGTTTTTACATCTGTAGGACAATTGCTGAAATATAAGATATTGCATTCGTAGGTAGGATACATTATTCAAAATTGGAGGCAAAATTATTTACATATTTTTTTTAAAGAGTGTGTTTGTCTGATTTTGTAGAATTCATCACCAAATGGAATCACTGTTCTACTGTGAAGTTGTCACATACCACTCCATACCATCGCAGGTAATGACAAGAAAAATGGTTTGCAATGTATTTCAACAGTCTTTCATACTTACAAGTTATTTCCAGTTATCTCCATGACCTTTCACTATCTATGGGTCGTAGACACAGTCCTCCTCTTCCATGCCAACCTCAGGTGATACCAAGCCAGTGTCATAGCCATGCACAGTGTGCCAGGTCTTCTGCTTGGGGTGGTACTTCTTCTCGATGATTATAACCTTCCCCACATCCACTCTGACTTGAAGTACTCGTTTCTCCCAGTAGGGGACACCAGGGGGGTTTCAATGGCTTTTAGAATGTCCCAACTAACATAGGCACCAGTTCCAAGAACACTTTAGTCTGCACTTGGTGTGAAACCATTGTTCTTAATCAACTCTGTTGTGGTGCCGTGGAACATCACATATTCTGTCTGGTCTTCAGGAAGTGTGTTGCTGTCTAGAAAGTTGATGTAGTATGTGGAGTTAGCCATAAACTAGAAACCAAACTGCAACTGAATACACCTCTGCTGAGATGAACTGTATTATAAGTCAATACAATGCACAATAACACATTGTAATATTAAATAGTCCTTTGGCTAAAACTGTTACACCAAATAGTGATATTTATACAATAACAATATGCTGAATCACTATTGTTACAGTAATATTACAAGTGTTGTAACATCATCATGCTTACATATAAATGTACTTTGTAAACAGGGATTGTTTAATATATCTAAGATAAGTGTCCAATAACAAGACTGTTTAATAAAGACTTGTTTATTATACTGTGTATGCTTAGGAAACAGTGCTTCTTACTGATCTCGCTACTGTGCTTTCCACTAGTTACCACAGCCACAAATGAAGGAAAATAAAAATGTGCCTTTTGGTCTTCATTTAAGGTTAGGGTTAGTCATCAGGATTAACAGTGAGGTTACAGCTAGGGTTAAAGTTAGGGTTAGGTTTAAAACCACACTTTAATAAGAAATAGGCGAGGTTGAAGACTTTGCGGCTGAGGTAACTAGTGACGACTCACTACCGTGCTTAGGTTTCATTTCCAGGTTTCCACTCGTCACTAGACATAGAGAAGAATAGAGGGCACACTTGCCACAAATAACTATGTCACTATGTCTCTAGAGAGCATAGCAGTCCATCAGAATGTAGAACCATGATACCTCTATGTAAGTGAAAAGCAACCATCCCACACAGATAGAGGTGGTCTAATAAATACATAACCATAAACCTACTGTATTAAAATGCTTAAGTGGTATGTCACCAACCTGACATTGAAAGCTGCTGACATCTTTTGCAAACAGTAGTGAGCATTCAGCTGCCACCAGCGTCAAACTGGAAGACACCTTATAAACCTATGGCAGACACACAACATTGACTAAATATTGCCAATGTTTCCGCAGTAAAGATGCTTCAGATTAAATGAACACACTCAAACAGTGGGTGACCTTTAGAGGTTTATTTGAAATTTATTATAGGAAGACAATTATTCGGAACAATTATGATCAATGATACACGGCTTGTTTATGTCAAGTGAATATCATTGAATCGTTTTTAAAAATGTGATAAGGTTATACTAATTGCATATACAGTAGGTGTATGGCCAATAATCAGCAAGCCTTTGGCAAAATATAGCATATTCCTATGCAATATTGAATGTGTAGCTATAGCAGCATGTTACATCCTCTTATCCTGATGAACATGAAGTCTAATGCTCCTTGAATACACCTTCAAGACTCAACCTCCAGTGAGGGGTTTAACCTGAGGATAGAGAAACACACACAATATGTTAGAACCTGCAAGTAGTGGAGTACATATCTCAAGTGCAAGCCTTCTAGGAAAATGAAAACTTCCATCTAGTGATTTGTGAGAGAAGTTCAATATTACATACTTTTTCAAGATGGCCACTTTCAGCAATGCCATGACTTTGATTCTCTTTGGGTCGTAGACACAGTTCTCCTGTTGGTTGCTCGGCACCATGCCAACACCAGGTGGAACCCAGGCAGTGTCATACCCATATGTGTGCCAGTCGTATTGCCTGTCGTGACCCTGCACATCAATGATCTTAACCTTGCCAACATCCACCTTCACTTTCAGAACCATCCTGTCTGAGTCATCGGCACCAATGGGGTATTTAATGGCTTTTCGGATGTCTCGACTGAGGTAAACACCTGCACCAAGCATGCCATCTTTGGAAGGTTCGAATCCATTTCTCTGTATTTTCACAGCAATCTGTTTTGATGTTCCATGGTACATCACGTAGACGTGGCTGTCCTCAGGGGTGACTCCACTCTGAAGATGACGGTGTCGAGATCTGTAAGATAGAGAGACCGTTTTTGCAGAAATGTGATAAAAGTACAACCTTCTACAGTTGCAGTATTTTAAATTTGAGGCAAAATATCTCAAACTCATTTGTAAGCCCTCCACAAATATACTATAACAATGCCATTGGAAAGCTCAAAACACAATTGACTGCTGTGAAGTTCAATTGTTCATGACAGGTAAAACCAAGAGAATGTTAGCAGTGCTTTACAACAGTTTATTCTATACTTACATGTTGTTTTCTTTTACTTTCATGACCTGCATGACTTTGATTCTCTTTGGGTCGTAGACACAGTTCCCCTGTTGGTTGCTCAGCACCATACTGACCCCTGGGGGAACCCAGGCCGTGTCATATCCATGCTCGGTATGCCAGGTCTCCTGCATGGGGTGGTTCTGTTGATCTATGATTTTAACCTTCCCTACATCCACTCTGACTTTTAGTACTCTTCTCTTATTGTTGGAAACACCAAGGGGGTATTTACAGGCTTTTCCGATGTCTCGACTGACATACACACCAGGCCCAAGTTCTTCTCTTGATGGTGTGAAACCATTCTTCTTTATCAACTCTGTAGCCTCTTTTGTGGTGCCGTGGAACATCACATATTCTTTGTGATCCTCTGGATGCTCATTGGTCTCAAGAATGTTTTCTAAGTAGTATGGTGAATTTGTTTTGTTTTTCTGCTTGGTGTACCCCTTCAAAGCCATAATGATCAAACTGCAGCTGAATACACCTCTGACAAATGAGCTGTAATCCCCAAAACTATTTTTAAGGCCTAGCCATTTTGCAAATGATTTAGGCTGGAACCGTTAAAGCAAATTGTAATGTTTAAATAACTACTCAACGTATCCAGAATCAATGTTACAATAGTATTAGAATAGCATTATAACATTCGAAAGTAAAGACTGGTAAACAAAACAGTATTTGACTTATATCGAGTGTTCAATAATAAGACAGCTAACTTCTAGTGTTTCAAATAACATTATTCTCACCCGCTAAAGTAACAGACGAATGCAGGACTATACCGTATGTGAGGGTTTCCTCCCACTCAAGTTTCATTTCCTGGTTCTTTGACGAAAACGTTAGGTTTTCTGTTTCTTTGTAAGTAAAAACCACACCCACTCACGTTAGAATCTAGTCTAATAGGTACATGATCATAAACATATGTGAAACGTCATGCCGTATTAAGACCTCTGGAGCGTTTTAAAATTGCAATGCGGACACCTTTGACAAATACATTGAGGTTTTTTGTCTTTATACAGGACCAGTCAAAAGTTTGGCACGCCTACTCATTCAAGGGTTTTTTTTTATTTTTACTATTTTCTACATTGTAAAAAAGTAGCGAAGACATCGAAACTATTAAATAACACATGGAATCATGTAGTAACCAAAGAAGTGTTAAACAAATCCAAATATGTGTTATATTTGAGATTCTTCAAAGTAGCCACCCTTTGCCTTGTATATCAGACTACGATCAGAATCAGTAATGTGTTGTCGATCTGAACAGTGATCACACAACTGCTGTCTGCGACTAACAGGAAGACACCGTTGATACGTCTATGGAAGGCACAACATTGACCAATATTATCAATATATTTCTACACCACAGGCGCTGTACATTAATAAAACCTGATTGGATTTTGTGGAGGTAAAACACTCAAACAGTATAGGGAACTTCTACAGTTTATTGGAGATTTATTATAGGAAGAAAACCCTTCTTTAAACAACGTATGATCATTGATACACGTTCATTATCAAGTAAATATGATTGATTATATTTCTAAAATATATGATAAGGTTATATGATTGATTGCACATCAATTCCCATATCAAATCCTCAGCCTTTTGTGAGCCTATTTTGCTGCTTCTTACTGTGGACTGTTGCTGCATCATGCTGGACAGTTGAACCATCCACTTCTGACACCGAAAATCCAGAAGAAAACCCTCTTGGGGTTCCAGACACTAAGACAAGAGTAGCTTAAGGGACATTTCAAAGTGTTTCAACTTCATTTTCATCATCTCCAGCACCACCCCAACATCAACATACAGTGTGTGAAAATTGCACATTTCTATGTTTTGTAGTTAAAAAAAAAAGATGTTTCCAATGACATCATCAACCAATTTGTAGAGAATTATTAGGCAACGTCTACTCATTATTTGTTAAAATCACACAAACGCACACCGATGACGTCATCTTTTTTACCACAAAACATAGAAACATGCCATTTTCTCATATGTTGTTGATGTTGGGGCAGTGCTGGAGATAATGAAGTTGAAGCATTTTGACGTTGCCCATTAGAGTCAGAGTGGATGCAGTACCACCCCAAGGGGAAGACCTGGCACATTGAGTATGACACTGCCTGGGTTTCACCTGGTGTTGGCATGGTGCCGAGCAACCAAGAGGAGGACTGTGTTTACGACCCAAAATGAATCATGAAGGGAACCGTAGAGAACTTGTCATTCTGAATAATCCTGTTGAAGTGCAAAATACAGGCAACTGCCAAAATAATAGAAACAGTTGAGTAAATGAGGGGTACAAAGTATATTGAAACCAGGTGCTTCCACACAGGTGTGGTCCCTGAGTTAACGAATCACTTAACATTCCATCATGCTTAGGGTCATGTATAGTATAAAAATGCTGGGCAGGCCATTATTTTGACTACCATGGCGATGCCCCCATCCACAGGGCACTAGTGGTGACGTAATGGTTTGATGAGCATGAAAACGATGTAAACCATTTGCCCTGGCCGTCTCAGCCACCAGATCTCAACCCAATTGAACACTTATGGGAGATTCTGGAGCAACGCCTGAGAGAGCGTTTTCTACCACCGTCAACAAAACACCAAATTATGGAATTTGTCATGGAAGAATGGTGTCACATCCCTCCAGTAGAGTTCCAGACACTTGTAGAATCTATGCCAGGGTGCATTGAAACTGTTCTGGATCGTGGTGGCCCAACACCCCATTAAGACACTTTATGTTGGTGTGTCCTTTATTTTGGCACTTACCTGTACAATACTGCACTTAAATATATAATGCACCTTAAAATAAATGTACCTACTGGACAAAATGTATAATATTAGTCAATAGGTGTGTTCTATAGACTAATAGTATCTTCAATTTAGTCGCAAATGACAGCTGTGTACTCACTGTTCAGATTGACTCAACAACTGATCTTAGTCTGATGTATAAACACTACAGATATCATTTTACTGGTCAAAGGTGTCAGCATTGCAATTTCAAAATTCTCCAGACGTCTTGCAATAATAAGATGTATCAGACATGTTTATGTACCCATTAGATTAGGCTTCTTTCTCATCTGAGTTGGCGTGGTTGCTTTTCACTAGCAAAGAGATATCCTGGTCATAAATATGGATGGACTTTGCTCTCTCTCTCGAATTAGAATTTGAGAGAGAGGGGGAGGGGGGATAGAGTGAGGGAGAGGAAACCGAGGGGAAACGAGAACTAAACTCTGTCATATAATCCTGAATTAGTCTGACTGGTTGGTTGAATCTGATTCCACAGTAGCAGGTAAGGATGACCAAATTATAATTTGACTTTTTAGAAAGTTGCTTATTAGCTACTTCACAAATGTTAACATCGCATTGAAACATTTAAATCACAAGCCAGAGGATATAATCCAATACATAGTATTTTCTATAAAAGTGAATGATACAATAGAGATTATCTGAATTATAATGTATTTATAAAATTACAAACAAGTATCAAGTGCTTGTAACATACCAAGTACATTGTGCACTATTCACGTATTATTCATGTGAGCCAAATAAATATACTAAGGCAACACAGTAGTTGGCAAAAGCATGTGACATTTCTGAATTAGTAGCCTGGATAAAGTCTATTTGTGTTTGACATGTTGCCCTTTATAATTCCTATTTAACTGGCAAGTATTACAATGTGCAGGCGGAGTCTCCTTTTATTACACTTCAGGTTACTTCCACAGGGCCTTCAGAAAGTAGTCATACCTCTTGATTTATTTGTTGTTGTTACAGACTGAATTCAAAATCAATTAAATAAATAAAAAAATCTATTTGGAATGTCAAGGCAAAGGGGGTGTGAATACTTGTGTAAATGAGATATTTTAAATATTTTCAATAAGTTTGCTAAAATGTCTAAAAACATGTTTTCACTTTGTCATTATGGTGTATTGTGTGTGTAGATGGGTGAGAATTGTTTAATTCAGGCTGTAACAACAAAATGTGGAATCAGTCAAGAGGTATGAATATTTTCCGAAGGCCCTGTAGGAGATCTAAATCGTTACTACTGGATTGCAGAAGTTTGTATATTCATAAAAGCATATTTTGCCACAGGTTCTCATAGCTAGAATCATCATGTTGACTAGGGCTTGCCGGAGGAAAATGAAACCAAACTCTCCATACTTAGACAACTTTCTCTACACTGGTGAACATCCTGAGGATCAACGAACATATGTGATGTTCCATGGCACCTCAGTAGAGGCTGCAGAGCTGATTAAGAAGAACGGCTTCATACTATCAAGAGCAGATATCAGCATGCTTGGTGCTGGTGTTTATGTTACACGGGACATTCAAAAAGCCTGTGAATACCCTCTTGGTGTTTCCAAATCTAAGAGAAGAGTACTAAAAGTCAGAGTGGATGTAGGGAAGGTTAAGATCATAGACCAGCAGGATCACCCCATGCAGAAGACCTGGCATACCGAGCATGGATATGACACCGCCTGGGTTCCACCAGGTGTCGATATGGTAGAAAGCAACCGACAGGAGAACTGTGTCTATGACCCAAAGAGAATCAAAGTCATGGAAGTCATGAAAGTAAACAAAAAGACCATGTAAGTATGAAAGAGACTGTTGTAGTACAAACCCTCTGATTGGTTTTACCTGTGATGATGCAATAGATACATTCTAGAGCTTTCTAATGGATTTGTTTTTAGAGCCTAGTTTGGGAGGTCAGATGACCAGGAATTTAAAAAAAAAAAACATTTCCCAATGACCTAAAAATCAAGTCTCCTTTAACAAATCATTATTTTAAATAAACTATGTGAAGAATGGAAGCTAATATAATATCATATTGAAGCAAAAACTGTCTGCTTGTCTTACAGATCTAGATACCGTCATCTACAGAGTGGAGTCTCCCCTGAGGACAGCCACGTCTACGTGATGTATCATGGAACATCAAAACAGATTGCTGTGGATATACAGAGAAATGGATTCAAACCTTCCAAAGATGGCATGCTTGGTGCCGGTGTTTACCTCAGTCGAGACATCCGAAAAGCCATTAAATACCCCATTGGGGCCGATGACTCAGACAGGATGGTTCTGAAAGTGAAGGTGGATGTTGGCAAGGTTAAGATCATTAACAAACAGGATCACGACATGCAATACAACTGGCACACTAAGCATGGGTATGACACTGCCTGGGTTCCACCTGGTGTTGGCATGGTGAATAGCGACCAAGAGGAGGACTGTGTTTTCGACCCAAAGAGAATCACAGTGCTGACAATGCTGAAAGTGTCCACCATGAAAATGTGAGTGATATTGAGCCACAGTCAGTACCTTATCACAATGGAAGTACCCTTACCGTAGAAGGCTTGAAGGGCACTTAATGTGAGTTCCACTATACACACATGCAGGTTTTAATTGAGACAGCTTGTATTCTATTCTGTTTCCTGCAGGTTAAACCCGTCACTGTAGAACTGATGGCGTTCTGCATTCAGTGGGAGCATCCAGCATCACCTCATGGTCACCAGAAGAGGATGGTTAGAATCAGACGGACCCACATGATGCAGTTCATAGGAAGAAGAAGCTATATTTTGCAGGCCCACAAGATGATTTCACATGTCAATCTATATGCAATCAATCATTTAACCTCATCATATCAATTATTCATATTTACGTGATGTAAATAATGCATGTGTAACAATGATCCTCGTTCCTATAATAAATCTCAAATAAACACGTTTCACATTGTTTGTTGTGTTTTCCCCCCTCCGAATTCCAATCAGTTATTCTATTGAAGTATCTGTGGTGCAGAAATATATGAACTGATTTAGTCAATGTTGTGTGTCTTCCATAGACTTCCATAGACAGGTAGCAGCTGAGTTCTCACTGTTTGCGGAAGGTGTCAGCCATTTTGAAATGCTCAGATTGGGATACCATATGTGTTTATAGTTCGGTATTCATTAGACTACCTGTACTATCTGAGTGGGTGTTGTTGCTTTCCACTTACATAGAGGTATCATGGTTCTACATTCCGAGGGACTACTATGCTCTAGGTCAGCGATCATCAACTAGATTCAGCCGCAGGTCCCATTTCTTTCTTGAACGGATGGTCGGGGGGCCGGAACATAATTACAAATCATTTGTAGACTGCAAATTGACCGCAAGAAGCACAAACAAATAATGTTAGACTAAAACATAATAACAAACCTCTATTATACATGGAAATACCTTAGAACAGATTTCCCAAATGAAAATCACTTGGAGCTGATTTGCTGGTGTTTTTACTGTCTTTTATGTCCAACCATTTAACTGGGCCACCAGTTGGAGATCCCTGCTCTGTGTGCCTTATCCATCTCTATAGAGACAAGCGTTGTAACCAGGAAATGAAATCAGTAAAGCACTCTGTATGAAGTACTACTGTAGGTTTCCTAAGAATACAGTATAATAATCCTGCATTTGTCAAGTAGTAGCAGGTAAGAAAAATATCCTGTAATTCTAGACAAATGAACAGTCTTGTTATTGACTAGTGGAAAGCACAGTAGCGAGATCAGTAAGAAGCACTGTTTCCTAAGCATACACAGTATAATAAACAACAGTCTTTATTAAACAGTCTTGTTATTGGACACTTATCTTAGATATATTAAACCATCCCTGTTTACAAAGTACATTTATATGTAAGCATGATGATGTTACAACACTTGTAATATTACTGTAACAATAGTGATTCAGCATATTGTTATTGTATAAATATCACTATTTGGTGTAACAGTTTTAGCCAAAGGACTATTTAATATTACAATGTGTTATTGTGCATTGTATTGACTTATAATACAGTTCATCTCAGCAAAGGTGTATTCAGTTGCAGTTTGGTTTCTAGTTTATGGCTAACTCCCCATACTACATCAACTTCCTAGACAGCAACACACTTCCTGAAGACCAGACAGAATATGTGATGTTCCACGGCACCACAACAGAGTTGATTAAGAACAATGGTTTCACACCAAGTGCAGACAGAAGTGTTCTTGGAACTGGTGCCTATGTTAGTTGGGACATTCTAAAAGCCATTGAAAACCCCCCTGGTGTCCCCTACTGGGAGAAACGAGTACTTCAAGTCAGAGTGGATGTGGGGAAGGTTATTATCATCGAGAAGAAGTACCACCCCAAGCAGAAGACCTGGCACACTGTGCATGGCTATGACACTGGCTTGGTATCACCTGAGGTTGGCATGGAAGAGGAGGACTGTGTCTACGACCCATAGATAGTGAAAGGTCATGGAGATAACTGGAAATAACTTGTAAGTATGAAAGACTGTTGAAATACGTTGCAAACCATTTTTCTTGTCATTACCTGCAATGGTATGGAGTGGTACGTGACAACTTCACAGTAGAACAGTGATTCCATTTGGTGATGAATTCTACAAAATATTTTACTCCCCCCCTCAGTCAAACAAAAAAATAATTTGCCGACAATATGAAATAATGTAACATACCTACAAATGCAATATCTCATTTCAGCAAATACTGTATGTTTTACTGATCTAAAAACAATCATGTTAAGAGTAAAGTCACCCCTGAAGGTTGCCGTGTCTACGCCATGTATGTTGAAACAACAAAACAGTCTGCGGTGACACTACAGAGATATGGCTTCACACCATCCAGAGATGGTATGCTTGGTGCTGGTGTCCGAAAAGCCATTAAATACCCCATTAGGTGTTCCTGAATCCGACAGGGAGGTTCTGAAACTAAGGGTGGATTTTGGAAGAGTTCTGATCATAGACAATTACCACTTGTTCTGACTCTGCCTGGCTACCAGCAGGTGTTGGGACGGTGCAGATAAACCAAGAGGAAGACTTGTGTGTCTACAATCCAAAGACAATCAAAGTGTGGGCAATGACATCGTGAATATTATTGATTATATTTCTGAAGTATTTGTTATGATTGTTTCATGAATAATTGCATATTGCAAAAGGTGGCCTGAGTAGGCCTATTGTGAAATATAGCCTTAATTAGTGAATATGGTCTATTCATTCATTAACGCATGGTGATGTCACCATGGAAGGCCAGAACTCCATCCCATCAAAACAGTCTTCTCAAACAGCTCTTACATTAACCACTGAATGTACAAAACATTATGAACACCTGCTGTTTCCATGACATTAACAGATGTTTAAACCTTGAGACAACTGAGATATGGATTATGTATGTCTGCCATTTAGAGCGTGAATGGGCAAGACAAAATATTTAAGTGCCTTTGAAAGGGGTATGGGAGTAGGTGCCAGGCGCACCGGTTTGTGTTAAGAACTGCAACGTTGCTGGGTTTTTCACAATCAACAGTTTCCCGTGTGTATCAAGAATGGTCCACCACCAAATGGGCATCCAGCCAATTTGACAACTGTGGGAAGCATTGGAGTCAACATGGGCCAGCATCCCTGTGGAACACTTTCAACACCTTCTGGAGTCTATGCCCTGATGAATTGAGTCTGGATGGCTGAGGGCAAAAAGCGGGGTGCAACTCAATATTAGGAAGGTCCTCTTAATGTTTTGTATACTCAGTCTATAAAACACAGAAGAATCCCGTTTTTGACTGCGCTGGGCCTTTAAGATGTTCATACCAAAGACCATTTAGACATTTCATATAGAATTGTAAGACTCCTGTAGGGGGTGCTATTAGCCCATAGAAACACATTGAATAACACATTCACACACGGCAAAACAGATGGTAAAACAAACGTCATAACAAGGAAGTATGTTTTGAAACATGTTTCCTGTATCTGAGAGATATAAGAAAGCTCAGGATATGTTTTAATGTGGAATAAAATGTGGAATGGCTCTATTCACCTCCAGTCATTTTTACCGCAAAGTCACCGAATGACCGTCTGACTAGTCCTGTGAAGCTTGTGGGCGTTGTAGAGAAATAACGGACGACACTGCAGCTGAAGCCTCAGTCAGCACACCTGCCTAGCCAAGGGCCACAGGCCCCTTCACTAGACCAGTAGCAGCCAGATCCCCGGCTGACCCAGCATTCGTCGGCCCTCTAGTCCACTCGGCAGCCTCAGCGACGCCATCTATCCTCATCCGGGGTCCTCCAGTTCCTGCACTAGTGGGACAGCACACCTCGGGCCTGCTCTCCAATGCTGGGTTGTGGCCCTCCTCTGTTGGGGAGACACCACCAGCACCTGACTGGAAACCTGCTGCCTCCAGAGTGCAGCCGTGGACTAGCCATGCCATGGAGTACTTGTCATATGGACACTTTCAACACTGTCCCCTGGCTACTGCTTGCTGCTGATGGGGTGGACCTGCCTTGGCCAAATGGACTTCATATTGACATTCCAGCAGGGAATTCTTTATTTTTGTAAATATGATACTCATACGTAGGGGTGGCAGTTACGAATTCCCTGCCGGTGAGCTCAACCTGAACTCAGTGGTATATGTAGTATGGTAAATGTAAATCCGAGACACTCCATATAGTGTATGTTACGTTTCATATGGTATGTATTACATTGAACACAAATGTAAACGCAACATGTAAAGTGTTAGTCCCATGTTTCATGAGCTGAAATAAATGATTACGGAAATGTTCCATACGCACAAAAAGCTTATTGCTTTAAAATGTTGTGCAAAAATTAGTTTACATCCCTGTTAGTGAGCATTTCTCCTTTGCTGACATAATCCATCCATCTGACAGGTGTGGCATATCAAGAAGGTGATTTAACAGCATGATCATTACACAGGTGCACCTTGTGCTATGGACAATAAAATGACAAATCTAAAATAATAAAATATCCAGTTGTATCACACAACACAATGCAACAGATGTCTCAAGTTTTGTGGAAGTCCATCATCCATTTCGTACGATATATTACAAATTACAATTTGTTGTGGCTAACGCTAGCTAGGCTAGAGTTAAGGTTAGGATTAGGAGCTAGTTTAAAGAGTTAAGGTTAGGGTTTAGGGGAAGGGTTAGCTAACATGTTAAGTAGTTGAAACATTTCTAATTAGTTAAAGTAATCTTTGATGAGATTCGAATTGCACACATTTTGGATTGCAAAATGTGTGCATATTTTTAAAACATTCACTATGGGTTTTTACAAGGTGCAGGCCAAGCCATTCCATCAGACATTCAGAACGTGTCATCTGACAGCTAGATATACCTACTTACATTTTGGAAGCTAATAGGTTGCATTTAGTTAAAATATGAGACATAATAATTGTAATCAGAAGATAATATTAACATGTAAATATTATTGGTAACAGAATAAATATCAGAAGAATAACTGCAGATGAAATAATGCTGTAATTGAAAATCAGATTAAATGTAGGCTACTGCCATTTAATTTAAGAGCTAGAATATATTTTTTTGAGTACTTTGCCTTTCATCCAAGAGGTTATAGGTTCAAAACTCAACACTTCTGCTTTAGGTGATAAACATCGATGTCAGAATCCGAAGTGTAACGAATGTTAAGAAGTCTGTGGCTCTGGCGTTGTAGGTTTGAAACCAGTGCTGGCTCTCTATCATGGTTGCCTTAAAACTGAGCACTCTGTTGCTGAGCAAGTAAAGGCTGCTGGGGGTAAAGACTGCTGGGGGTAAAGGCTGCTGGGGGTAAAGGCTGCTGGGGGTAAAGGCTGCTGGGAGTAAAGGCTGCTGGGAGTAAAGGCTGCTGGGGGTACAGGCTGCTGGGGGTAAAGGCTGCTGGGGGTAAAGGCTGCTGGGGGTACAGGCTGCTGGGAGTAAAGGCTGCTGGGGGTACAGGCTGCTGGGGGTACAGGCTGCTGGGGGTACAGGCTGCTGGGGGTACAGGCTGCTGGGAGTAAAGGCTGCTGGGAGTAAAGGCTGCTGGGAGTAAAGGCTGCTGGGAGTAAAGGCTGCTGGGAGTACAGGCTGCTGGGGGTACAGGCTGCTGGGGGTACAGGCTGCTGGGGGTACAGGCTGCTGGGGGTACAGGCTGCTGGGGGTACAGGCTGCTGGGGGTACAGGCTGCTGGGGGTACAGGCTGCTGGGAGTAGCTGTGACACGTAAGATGGCTGTGCCTTGTTGGCCGGAAGAAAGCGATAAGTGGGGAGTGGTTCATCCTGGGATTCCCCCCTGCGGATATGGAACAGTAACCAGCAGTGGTTATGGAGGAAAAAGTAGACACTTTTGTTCCCGAACCACAGGATTAACCGGAGAAGGAATCCAATGCTTCTATCACCATCAGGTTAGTGCTACCAAAACCACATTGACCAGTCCAGGCTTGAATCTGTAACACCATGCTTCAAGGGCAAGAGCCACCAGCTACTTCACACGTGGAAAAGATCCCAGCATAAATCTGTGAAGGTAAAATGGGGCGGGACTAAAGGAATAAGCTAAAATCTTCGACCAACTAGTCTCATTGTACTAGTCTCATGTAGCCATACCTCCAAAATCACATTGTTGTCATGCTGGAGAATTGGAGAATTTTGTATGAGCCAAAACAGAATGGTCTGCTGGGTTCCAGCGGCTACATTTTGATTGGATGTTATATTTCAAGAAACCTCCCCCACATGCCCTTAAAAGGGAAGCTGCGTGTAATGTTCATCACAAGTCGATGAAGGCATTACAACTGCTCTACTAAATACATTTTATTATGATGTGTGTACATACAGCCTATGTTATACACCAGCGATTTCCTGGGCATCCTCACACACTGTTCCTCCTATGGCACTAGTGGCTACCTTTAGTGCTCCGCCAAAGCAAGGCAATTGATTGGTTTGACGTGTTGCGAGGCATCAATGGTTTCCACCCACTTGTAGCTACTTTCTGCCCTGAACTTCACCAGGGCTGCGTTCAGTATGTTTCTACGTTCTGAAACGGTTCAATTGAACGTAAACGGTGCTGTACTGAACAACCAGTTGAAAAATGGGGAGGGGTTGGGTTGTGGGTTGGAGAATGCTGTCAGCATGGCCACTGCCCTTTACAAATAAAAATATATGTAATTCATTGCTTCAAGCCACACCCACCAAACGTACCTCGAAGTCTGTTCAGGAACATTTCGGGGAAACGTGTCATTCAGTACAAAACGTTGCACAACATAGCAAACGTTCAAGAGAAGTCAACACATCTCTTGCTTCCTGAATAGGGAAGCTTGGTTCTCAACAGGGCTAGCCTGAGTAACAATACCATGAGGTTGACCTGCAACAAAACACTCATGTATTAAGTCTCCCACTGCAACTGTAGAACACATTCACATCAACCTGATAAATACTAGACTATAAAAGCACATATACAATCCATTCCTTCAGAAGGAATTTCACAAATTGTCAGATCACAAAAATCATCTAGTAAAAACGTTATACTACACATGTTCCTGTGTTTTTCAGAACCATGTAAGAGGTAAATAAAACTACACATTCCTATCCATTACACTCAGAACATTCCAGAGTTCTGGAGTCTCAACTATTTTTACAATACCTTAGTCCCCAAATCCCTGATGACATCACTTGCAGTTCTTCTGACACCATGATGAGGTCAGCTAAAAACTAAGGGTGTGTGGCTTTCATTCAATATTTAAGAATTGGTTAAAATTAGGATACGTTTAGTGTCCAGGTTAAGGTTGATGAGATGAGGCTTCGTAGCTACTACACCCATCTTCAACATCCATCTTCGCTTCCTCTACCTCTTCAACATCCATCTTCGCTTCCTCTACCTCTTCAACATCCATCTTCGCTTCCTCTGTCTGGACTTGGACCTGATGCTGCTTCACCAGATGTCAAACCTCTTGTCTGTCAGGAACGGACTTCTGTCCTTGATTCTGTTGCTGAAGAGCCTGTAGAGAAGAACACTATCATCATCATCATCATTATTAGTTTTAGAACATTACACTACAGACAACCACCATTAAATAGTTGCACCTAGAAAAAGAGACCATATGATCTCACGTGCACACACACACTGACATCACACACACACTCACCGTACGGTGCGGATTGAAGTGTTGGTGGAGACCAGTTGGAGAATTCTGTCGGTCAGAGCATCAGTGATGTCATTGTGACTCAGGCTAAAATACAGAAACAGGAAGAGAATGAAGGATCAGACATTTGTCATGTAGTCACATGGACACACACACACACAGAGTGAAACCCACTCACTCAAGGACTTCAACTTTGTGCAGGTGTGTGAGCAGGGGCTGTAGATGGCGGTCTGTGAGTTGGCAGTGGCTGAGGTCCAGTTCTGACAGCCCCTCTGAGTGTTCCAGAACCAGGGCCAGAGATCCACAGGCCTTTTGGTTCAGCCTGGTCTCACTGAGGTCCAGCTCCCCATCCAGGGCTCTGCACAGGGATACTGCGTTCCTCAGCACTCCCTCTTCAATCCCCTCACACACATGGTCCACCAGCTGAAGTAGCAGAGCTTTGCTGGGGCTGAGGGAACAATAACCAGAGATAACATTATGAGACAGCTCTAACTCATACTTTTCTAAACTAGTTTGTCCTTGTGTATCTAACCTCAGCTTGACAATATGCAGGATGGGAAGCAGCTCTCTCAGTGCTCCGTGCTCCACCTCACAGTCTTTAAGGATGAGCTGCACCTGGGGCTGGTTTCGGGACTGGTTCTGGGTCGGGTTCTGAACCAGCTGTGTGCTGTGCTGGCTCTGCTTCAGAACAGAGTTTATGGCCCTACAGTGGTCAGTGGTCAGACACAGCGCCTCCCCCTGGTCGTGAGCCGACAGGTCCACAGAGGAGGAGCAGGAGAAGTCCAACCTGTGCTGCAGAGCCCTGAGCAGCTCTGCTGCTGCTGTTGTTATTGCTGAAGGTGGTGATAGTGCCCCCTGCAGGATCTGAGAGGCAGCGCAGGAGTGGAGGAAACTCAGCAACAGCATCCTGTCAACACTGCAGGAGAGAGAGAGAGCGCGAGAGAGAGAGAGCGAGAGACAGGATTAGTTTCACACCAGCACACAATAAAAACACTGATAAAACACACTACAACTCTGTGATTCACGTCAACTCCCATGCATTCCCCTTCAATTCCAACCCTGAGGGTAAGGTAAGTAAGTGCATTACACTAAGGTTAGGGTTAGTGGTTAAAATGAGTCTGACAGTGTAAAGCATCACAGTTCTATCCATTCTAGAATGGTCAAAGAGTGCCAACGAAACCTGAGTTGGGAGACTCTGTCCAGAAGAGGCAGGATGCTCTCTATCTCCCCCGGTGGTATGGAGGTCCACAGCAGGTTGACTTTGACTTGGTGGCTGTGCTGCAGGGTGAAACACAGCGCAGTACAGTCCACTCTGTCCAGCTCTCTGCTGTTCAGGTTGATCCAATGGTCTGAAGACCTCAACAAACTGGACACACAGTCACTGGCTCTACTGTCATAGATCTGTCTGATGGTGGACTTCACAAAGCTGGAACTGAGCCTGCAGAAAGATGTAGAATGGATTGTCATGGTTGTGTTAAGGTTATAAAAAGGATAACTCACATAACAACTACCTGGGTAGAACACTAATAGTTGAAGTCTATCAATATTAAATAAAGATCAAACACCTCTTGAATATAACCCTAATGATAATACAGGGTATAACTCTAAATAATGTCACTGTAAAATATTTGTTTTCTTCTTTCTAAAACGTCTTTAAATATAAAATTAAGTTCACTCACCTCTTGAATATAACCCTTCCCAGAAAGGGGAAAAGATCTGAGATGTTCTTCTCTAGAAGCCTGTTCTTCCTGAGGTCCACTGTGATGTTGTGGGTTGAATGCTGCAGCAGAGAGAGAAGCACCTCCCAGTCCAGCCTACAGGAGGTCAGGTCTCCACCAACCTTCTCCAGGAACCACCGAGTCAAGTCCTTGTCCTGAGCTTCATACACAACTACAGCCAGCTGCTGCAGGGTGTCTGAGTGCAGTCTAGGAGGTTGGAACATAAAGGCAGTAAATAACACAAATATAAATAAGAACACATACATAAGTTACTACTTCTACTTATTGCTACCACTTTTAAAAAAACAACAGCTTCAAACTGACCTGAGAGTGAGAGGGCCTTGGTGACAAAGTAGTGTGATGAGAGAGTGACCCTGGATGCAGAAGTCAGTCAGGTCCAGACACTGCACCGTCCAGAGTCTCAGCAGGGACGCCACACTACTCAGAGCCCTGGATAACACTTTCTCTGGTGGCTGGCTGCTCTTTAGGACCAGGGAGAGCTCTGGGACAGTCAGTGGAGAACCCCCTCTCCCTGTCCTCCTAGCCAGTCTGGCCAGTCTCACTGCCATGCCCACATTCAGCCTGGAATAAAATAAAATAAACTCAAGCCACTTTTAAACAGAGAAACCTTCTCAGATAAAATGCACAATAAGAAATCAAACTAAATAGACCTGTAAAATCGAGCTTACAAAACATACCTGAGCTTGTGTAGCTGTGATACATGTGTGAAGAGAAGTGAGGCTCCTTTCAGAGAGATCTTGCTGGGGGTGAGAGTGAGTTCCACTCTGGAGGCACAGAGGCCAAGCACTCTCACCACAGACCTGCAGGTTTTCCTGGGTAACTGTCCTCCCAGTGACAGGGTGGAGCCCAAGGCCTGGAGGAGAGAGGCCAACTGCTGGGCATCCTCTCTGGACCTCACAGGGATGGATTCACACACACGCTGGAAGAACCTGTCAGAATCACAGCTGAAACAGCAGAACATGAGGGACACATGAAATCAAACGACAGTTAGAATACATGAATATTGAACTGTCGCATGGAAAAGTAATACCATGTGATGTTACAGAGAAAGTTACATAATATGCCATGACATAAAGTAATACAAGTTTTATAGATCAGGTATTCTGAGTAAACATTGAGGTTTCATGTTACAAGATTTCATAAAGACACATCACTATTAGCATCACATAATCACTAACCACATACATTATGTTCAGACTCACCTCAGCTGTGAGATGTAGGGCAGACACTGAAGGAAACTCCTCACTTCACTCTCTTCATCTGACCAGCCTTTCAGCTGTACTGGTTTCTTCTCTGGTTGGAGTTTCAGCACTTCTAGGAGGAGGGAGGCCTTTCTCTCTGAGAGGTCTATGGACCAGACTGCAGGAGCTGACTGGTAAACTGTCTGTAATGTTGGAAGGACACTCCTGCCTGTTTGAGTCTCATAGTCCTTCACATGTGAATACAGATCCAGCAGGAAATCACATTGAAACGACTCATCAAAATCATCCCCGTCACAGAAAGGGAAGGTTCTGTAAATACACACTGATGACACCAGCTTCAGTGTCTTCTCTCCTGACTGCTCCTCCCACTCTGCTGCTTGAGACAGGAGACCCACCAGGAACTTGATCAGCTTTGAGATATCAGACCACCATGGACAGAAACTGCAACAAGGACAGTAACAGCTGATTCAGACATGGATGGACACATGAAACCAGTCATCACTAAAATATATATGAAGTAGTTATACATTTACATAAATGTACTTCTGATTTATGAAAAAATATATAATTTTAGAGAAATTAACAATATCTATGTGTGACATTTCTTAATGCAACATGTTCATTCAGGAAATCTGAGTATAAATGTTACCAGATTCGCCAACATTTGAACTTTTATATTTACCAGGTTTCTAAAAGACAATAATCACTAGCATCACATAATCACTAACCACCACACATGTTCAGACTCACCTCAGCTGTGAGATGTAGGGCAGACACTGAAGGAAACGCCTCACTTCACTCTCTTCATCTGACCAGCCTTTCAGCTCTACTGATTTCTTCTCTGGTTGGAGTTTCAGCACTTCTAGGAGGAGGGAGACCTTTCTCTCTCTGAGGTCTATGGACCAGACTGCAGGAGCTGACTGGTAAACTGTCTGTAATGCTGGAAGGACACTCCTGCCTGTTTGAGTCTCATAGTCCTTCACATGAGAGTACAGATCCAGTAGGAGATCCCATTTCCGACCCTGATAAACTTCAGACAGTGACAACACTTTCTCTACAGTTGTTTGTATGGTTTCTCTCTCATGGAGGGCTGCTTGAAGACACAGATTCAGTAGGAATGTCTTCTCTCTCTTTCTCCACTCTTCAGGGGATCCTATCTGATCCTGTGGTGGAGCAAACCTGAACAAACAGTGTAACATTAAAGAGATGAAGAAAGTGTTGGATGGAGGATATGAATTTTGAATGGTTACATTATAGTAGATAAAGTACAACTATCTCTCTGCACTCATCATGCACTTCAATTGTTCCGTAGACTACAAAGTAAGATTGCATCTTTTCAAAACAGTATGTGTATACTTAGCATATTAGGCTAATGCAGAAAGCTACAAACAAACCTCTCTGAAGGGAAATAAAGGGACAGACAACTACAATCCATGAACTGTACTGATTCAACCCACCTCAGATGTGAGATGTAGGGCAGACACTGAAGGAAACTCCTCACTTCACTCTCTTCATCTGACCAGCCTTTCAGCTCTACTGATTTCTTCTCTGGTTGGAGTTTCAGCACTTCTAGGAGGAGGGAGACCTTTCTCTCTCTGAGGTCTATGGACCAGACTGCAGGAGCTGGCTGGTAAAGTGGCTGTAATTCTGGAAGGATACTCCTGCCTGTTTGAGTCTCATAGTCCTCCACATGTAAGTACAGATCCAGAAGGAGATCCCATTGAAACGACTCATCAAAATAAACCTCGTCACAGAAAGGGAAGGTTCTGTAAGTACACACTGATGACACCAGCTTCAGTGTCTTCTCTCCTGACTGCTCCTCCCACTCTGCTGCTTGAGACAGGAGACCCACCAGGAACTTGATCAGCTTTGAGGGATCAGACCACCATGGACAGAAACTGCAACAAGGACAGTAACAGCTGATTCAGACATGGATGGACACATGAAACCAGTCATCACTAAAATATATATGAAGTAGTTATACATTTACATAATGTGCTTCTGTTTTATGAAAAATATATAATTTTAGATAGACATTGTTAATTCATGTGACATTTTGTATGTCCATTCAGGAAATCTGAGTATAAATGTTACCAGATTCACCAACACTTGAACTTTTATATTTACCAGGTTTCTAAAAGACAATAATCATTAGCATCACATAATCACTAACCACCAAACATGTTCAGACTCACCTCAGCTGTGAGATGTAGGGCAGACACTGAAGGAAACTCCTCACTTCACTCCCTTCATCTGACCAGCCTTTCAGCTGTACTGGTTTCTTCTCTGGTTGGAGTTTCAGCACTTCTAGGAGGAGGGAGACCTTTCTCTTTCTGAGGTCTATGGACCAGACTGCAGGAGCTGACTGGTAAACTGGCTGTAATGCTGGAAGGACACTCCTGCCTGTTTGAGTCTCATAGTCCTTCACATGAGAATACAGATCCAGCAGGAGCTCCCATTTCTGATTGTGATAAACTTCAGACAGTGACAACACTTTCCCTACAGTTGTTTGTATGGTTTCTCTCTCATGGAGGGCTGCTTGAAGACACAGATTCAGTAGGAATGTCTTCTCTCTCTTTCTCCACTCTTCAGGGGATCTTCTCTGATACTGTGGTGGAGTAAAACTGCATGAACAGTTTAACAACAAATAGATGAATATGTGAGATATAATCTGCATTTCAGACAGTCACATTATAGCAGGTCAAATAACATGACTATCTTTCTAAACTCATCATCCACTTCAACTGTTCCTTATAATCATCACCACAAAGTAAGACTGTATCTTTCTAAACTCATCATCCACTTCAACTGTTCCTTATAATCATCACCACAAAGTAAGATTGTATCTTTCCAAAACAGTATGTGTATGTTTAGCATATTCGGTAGTTACGAACAAACTTCCTTTTAAAAAGGGAAATACAGGGACAGACAACAATCTCTGAGCTGTACTGATCCAACTCACCTGAGCTGTACTGATCCAACTCACCTGAGCTGTACTGATCCAACTCACCTGAGCTGTACTGATCCAACTCACCTCAGCTGTGAGATGTAGGGCAGACACTGAAGGAAACTCCTCACTTCACTCTCTTCATCTGACCAGCCTTTCAGCTGTACTGGTTTCTTCTCTGGTTGGAGTTTCAGCACTTCTAGGAGGAGGGAGGCCTTTCTCTCTGAGAGGTCTATGGACCAGACTGCAGGAGCTGACTGGTAAAGTGGTCTCAATGATGGAAGGACACTCCTGCCTGTTTTAGTCTCATAGTCCTCCACATGTGAGTACAGATCCAGCAGGAGATCACATTGAAACCACTTATCCTCATCATCCCTGTCACAGAAAGGGAAGGTTCTGTAAGTACACACTGATGACACCAGCTTCAGTGTCTTCTCTCCTGACTGCTCCTCCCACTCTGCTGCTTGAGACAGGAGACCCACCAGGAACTTGATCAGCTTTGAGATATCAGACCACCATGGACAGAAACTGCAACAAGGACAGTAACAGCTGATTCAGACATGGATGGACACATGAAACCAGTCATTGCTAAAATATATATGAAGTAGTTATACATTTACATAAATGTACTTCTGATTTATGAAAAAATATATAATTTTAGAGAAATTAACTATATCTATGTGTGACATTTCTTAATGCAACATGTTCATTCAGGAAATCTGAGTATAAATGTTACCAGATTCACCAACATTTGAACTTTTATATTTACCAGGTTTCTAAAAGACAATAATCATTAGCATCACATAATCACTAACCACCACACATGTTCAGACTCACCTCAGCTGTGAGATGTAGGGCAGACACTGAAGGAAACTCCTCACTTCACTCTCTTCATCTGACCAGTCCCACAGCTCTACTGATTTCTTCTCTGGTTGGAGTTTCAGCACTTCTAGGAGGAGGGAGACGTTTCTCTTTCTGAGATCTATGAACCAGACTGCAGGAGCTGGCTGGTAAAGTGGCTGTAATGCTGGAAGGACACTCCTGCCTGTTTGAGTCTCATAGTCCTTCACATGTGAATACAGATCCAGCAGGAGATCCCATTGAAACGACTCATCAAAATAATCCTCGTCACAGAAAGGGAAGGTTCTGTAAGTACACACTGATGACACCAGCTTCAGTGTCTTCTCTCCTGACTGCTCCTCCCACTCTGCTGCTTGAGACAGGAGACCCACCAGGAACTTGATCAGCTTTGAGGGATCAGACCACCATGGATAGAAACTGCAACAAGGACAGTAACAGCTGATTCAGACATGGATGGACACGTGAAACCAGTCATCACTAAAATATATGTGAAGTAGTTATACATTTACATAAATGTACTTCTGATTTATGAAAAAATATATAATTTTAGAGAAATTAACAATATCTATGTGTGACATTTCTTAATGCAACATGTTCATTCAGGAAATCTGAGTATAAATGTTACCAGATTCACCAACATTTGAACTTTTATATTTACCAGGTTTCTAAAAGACAATAATCACTAACCACCACACATGTTCAGACTCACCTCAGCTGTGAGATGTAGGGCAGACACTGAAGGAAACGCCTCACTTCACTCTCTTCATCTGACCAGTCCCACAGCTCTACTGATTTCTTCTCTGGTTGGAGTTTCAGCACTTCAAGGAGGAGGGAAGCCTTTCTCTCTGAGAGGTCTATGGACCAGACTGCAGGAGCTGACTGGTAAAGTGGCTGTAATGCTGGAAGGATGCCTGTTTTAGTCTCATAGTCCTTCACGTGAGAGTACAGATCCAGCAGGAGATCCCATTTCCGACCCTGATAAACTTCAGACAGTGACAACACTTTCCCTACAGTTGTTTGTATGGTTTCTCTCTCATGGAGGGCTGCTTGAAGACACAGATTCAGTAGGAATGTCTTCTCTCTCTTTCTCCACTCTTCAGGGGATCTTCTCTGATACTGTGGTGGAGTAAAACTGCATGAACAGTTTAACAACAAATAGATGAATATGTGAGATATAATCTGCATTTCAGACGGTCACATTATGTCAGGTCAAATAACATGACTATCTTTCTAAACTCATCATCCACTTCAACTGTTCCTTATAATCATCACCACAAAGTAAGACTGTATCTTTCTAAACTCATCATCCACTTCAACTGTTCCTTATAATCATCACCACAAAGTAAGATTGTATCTTTCCAAAACAGTATGTGTATGTTTAGCATATTCGGTTGTTACGAACAAACTTCCTTTTTAAAAGTGAAATACAGGGACAGACAACAATCCCTGAGCTGTACTGATCCAACTCACCTGAGCTGTACTGATCCAACTCACCTGAGCTGTACTGATCCAACTCACCTGAGCTGTACTGATCCAACTCACCTGAGCTGTACTGATCCAACTCACCTCAGCTGTGAGATGTAAGGCAGACACTGAAGGAAACTCCTCACTTCACTCTCTTCATCTGACCAGCCTTTCAGCTGTACTGGTTTCTTCTCTGGTTGGAGTTTGAGCACTTCTAGGAGGAGGGAGGCCTTTCTCTCTGAGAGGTCTATGGACCAGACTGCAGGAGCTGACTGATAAAGTGGTCTCAATGATGGAAGGACACTCCTGCCTGTTTTAGTCTCATAGTCCTCCACATGTGAGTACAGATCCAGCAGGAGATCACATTGAAACCACTCATCCTCATCATCCCCGTCACAGAAAGGGAAGGTTCTGTAAGTACACACTGATGATACCAGCTTCAGTGTCTTCTCTCCTGACTGCTCCTCCCACTCTACTGCTTGAGACAGGAGACCCACCAGGAACTTGATCAGCTTTGAGATATCAGACCACCATGGACAGAAACTGCAACAAGGACAGTAACAGCTGATTCAGACATGGATGGACACGTGAAACCAGTCATTGCTAAAATATATATGAAGTAGTTATACATTTACATAAATGTACTTCTGATTTATGAAAAAATATATAATTTTAGAGAAATTAACTATATCTATGTGTGACATTTCTTAATGCAACATGTTCATTCAGGAAATCTGAGTATAAATGTTACCAGATTCACCAACATTTGAACTTTTATATTTACCAGGTTTCTAAAAGACAATAATCACTAGCATCACATAATCACTAACCACCACACATGTTCAGACTCACCTCAGCTGTGAGATGTAGGGCAGACACTGAAGGAAACTCCTCACTTCACTCTCTTCATCTGACCAGTCCCACAGCTCTACTGATTTCTTCTCTGGTTGGAGTTTCAGCACTTCTAGGAGGAGGGAGACGTTTCTCTTTCTGAGATCTATGAACCAGACTGCAGGAGCTGGCTGGTAAAGTGGCTGTAATGCTGGAAGGACACTCCTGCCTGTTTGAGTCTCATAGTCCTTCACATGTGAATACAGATCCAGCAGGAGATCCCATTGAAACGACTCATCAAAATAATCCTTGTCACAGAAAGGGAAGGTTCTGTAAGTACACACTGATGACACCAGCTTCAGTGTCTTCTCTCCTGACTGCTCCTCCCACTCTGCTGCTTGAGACAGGAGACCCACCAGGAACTTGATCAGCTTTGAGGGATCAGACCACCATGGATAGAAACTGCAACAAGGACAGTAACAGCTGATTCAGACATGGATGGACACATGAAACCAGTCATCACTAAAATATATGTGAAGTAGTTGTACATTTATATAATGCACTTTTGTTTATATTATTTTAGAGAAATTCAAAATATCTATGTGTGACATTTTGCAATGCAACATGTTCATTCAGGAAATCTGAGTATAAATGTTACCAGATTCACAAAAATTTTTACTTTTATATTTACCAGGTTTCTAAAAGACAATAATCACTAGCATCACATAATCACTAACCACCACACATGTTCAGACTCACCTCAGTTGTGAGATGTAGGGCAGACACTGAAGGAAACTCCTCACTTCACTCTCTTCATCTGACCAGTCCCACAGCTCTACTGATTTCTTCTCTGGTTGGAGTTTCAGCACTTCTAGGAGGAGGGAAGCCTTTCTCTCTGAGAGGTCTATGCACCAGACTGCAGGAGCTGACTGGTAAACTGTCTGTAATGCTGGAAGGACACTCCTGCCTGTTTGAGTCTCATAGTCCTTCACGTGAGAGTACAGATGCAGCAGGAGCTCCCATTTCTGATCGTGATAAACTTCAGACAGTGACAACACTTTCTCTACAGTTGTTTGTATGGTTTCTCTCTCATGGAGGGCTGCTTGAAGACACAGATTCAGTAGGAATGTCTTCTCTCTCTTTCTCCACTCTTCAGGGGATCCTATCTGATCCTGTGGTGGAGCAAACCTGAACAAACAGTGTAACATTAAAGAGATGAAGAAAGTGTTGGATGGAGGATATGAATTTTGAATGGTTACATTATAGTAGATAAAGTACAACTATCTCTCTGCACTCATCATGCACTTCAATTGTTCCGTAGACTACAAAGTAAGATTGCATCTTTTCAAAACAGTATGTGTATACTTAGCATATTAGGCTAATGCAGAAAGCTACAAACAAACCTCTCTGAAGGGAAATAAAGGGACAGACAACTACAATCCATGAACTGTACTGATTCAACTCACCTCAGCTGTGAGATGTAGGGCAGACACTGAAGGAAACTCCTCACTTCACTCTCTTCATCTGACCAGCCTTTCAGCTCTACTGATTTCTTCTCTGGTTGGAGTTTCAGCACTTCTAGGAGGAGGGAGACCTTTCTCTCTGAGAGGTCTATGGACCAGACTGCAGGAGCTGACTGGTAAAGTGGCTGTAATGCTGGAAGGATGCCTGTTTGAGTCTCATAGTCCTTCACATGAGAGTACAGATCCAGCAGGAGCTCCCATTTCTGATCGTGATAAACTTCAGACAGTGACAACACTTTCTCTACAGTTGTTTGTATGGTTTCTCTCTCATGGAGGGCTGCTTGAAGACACAGATTCAGTAGGAATGTCTTCTCTCTCTTTCTCCACTCTTCAGGGGATCCTATCTGATCCTGTGGTGGAGCAAACCTGAACAAACAGTGTAACATTAAAGAGATGAAGAAAGTGTTGGATGGAGGATATGAATTTTGAATGGTTACATTATAGTAGATAAAGTACAACTATCTCTCTGCACTCATCATGCACTTCAATTGTTCCGTAGACTACAAAGTAAGATTGCATCTTTTCAAAACAGTATGTGTATACTTAGCATATTAGGCTAATGCAGAAAGCTACAAACAAACCTCTCTGAAGGGAAATAAAGGGACAGACAACTACAATCCATGAACTGTACTGATTCAACTCACCTCAGCTGTGAGATGTAGGGCAGACACTGAAGGAAACTCCTCACTTCACTCTCTTCATCTGACCAGCCTTTCAGCTCTACTGATTTCTTCTCTGGTTGGAGTTTCAGCACTTCTAGGAGGAGGGAGACCTTTCTCTCTGAGAGATCTATGAACCAGACTGCAGGAGCTGGCTGGTAAAGTGGTCTCAATGATGGAAGGATACTTCTGCCTGCTTGTTTCCTATTGTACTTCACATGTGAGTACAGATCCAGCAAGATGTCATATCTTTCAGTTTGATACACAGAGAACAGTGACAGCAGTGTGTTCACAGCACCCTGGAACGTTTCTCTGTGACATAATCCTGCTTGTAGACACAAATCTAGTAGGACTGCTTTCTCTTCTTTCTCTAGTTTTTCAGGGGATTCTCTCTGATCTTGTAGTGGGGTAAAACTGAACCATAAAGCATAAGAAAGTCTTTGTTTAGATACTGTAAATACAGGTAGAAAGTGACTGCCTCTTTTACAGGCTAAATGCTGTTGCCATGTGTCTATCTTGTTGTATTGTTGCAGTGACTTCTTTGTCTAGATATTAACCTCTTGATATTGTTCCTATTTACATTGACAACCTATGTTTTTAATCGACTTAAATGAATGAATAGTCACAAAGACATTGAATAAATATGTACTGGCAGTGTAAACACTCACTGGAGTTTGTTGATATGTGTTAAACACTTTAAAATGGTCTTGCTGAGAGCCTCACTGAGAAGAGTTCTCCGATCCCAGTGTAGACAGAGGTTAACCCTCTCTAGGCTCTGCTTCATCACTTCTTCTGCTCTCACAAAAACTCGTCTTTCACCCTGGAATGGAAGGTGCAACTCATTTCCACAGAGCCCAAGTAAGCTAGTGAAGTCAATGTCTGCCTCACTGCGCAGCAAAGTTGTCCAGAGTTGACACAGCATTGATGGGTCAGATCTATGATCAGAAAAGGGTTTTAAAATAGAGTTTATTATAATTACATTTGTCAAAAAGTTTCAAAGTAGCATGAAACAGAGGTGTTTATAACTCAGTATCTGAGTGGAGGTAGAATACAACATATAAATGTATCATGTTTAGGATAAGGTTAGCCTTATCCTCATTTTATTGACTAGTTAATTGGAAATAAATTGGTGCATTAGATAACTAAATTACACAAATACATAACAAATATTACCTGAGATATCGGACGTTCTTCAGAGAGCCCAGTATCAGCCTTAGTCCTTGGTCTGACACAGTGCAGCTGTTCAGGTCCAAGTCAACCTTTCTCTCTGCAGACTGACTGATCATATAGGAGACTGCACAGCACTGGTGAGGATCAAGATGTTCTTCATCCAGGTCTAGAGTGTAGTCCAGTTTGTCCAGAAGAAGCAAACAGGCCTCAGTAGACTGAGATTCATACAAGCACTGACATAAAAACAGAAGATCTCTCTCAAACTCAGGAGCACCACCTTCTGCATGATCTTGGTTTGTTTGAAGTGGAAGAAATGTGTTTACCACTTCCTTGAAGAACCAATCTGATGTCTTCTTGATCTGTTGAGCTGGAACTAGACCATTTACCAATCGAATATTCCTCTCATTCAGAAGCCCACACATGAAAGGAACCATGTGTTTTGTGTGTTTCCATTCTTCAGTCTGGCACTTCTGTAGAACATCTCTGATTTTGTCTGGATTCTGTAAGAGCCAAAGGGCACCAAAGAACTCCTGCATTGTGTAATGGAGAAATGCAGAGTAAGTGTCTGATACTGTGGGCTCAACCATAATCATAAGAGCCCTCAAGAAAGAAAACTGGACACTGCTTACTTCGTAGCTCAGTTCTGTCAAGTTCATCGTTTTTTGCTGTGTTGCATCGAAAGCCATTTCTGCTAAAGACAATATTCTTTCTCTGTTTTCTGCGAGACACTTGTCGAGATCATTCATCTGTTTGCCACTGTGTTTTAGGATGCAGTAACGGAGGATGTTGATGTACATCTTAGTTGTAGGCCATGGCTGCTTAGAAGCCTCTTGGGTGGAATAATACATGCAGGCAACCACCATCAATGCATACATCGGGACATGGCACAGACTGAACAACTCTAGGTTGTTTAACACAATGCTCAAGGAATCATGGTTTGGCGTAGGGTTAGGCTCAGCACTCAACATCTTTGTTAAGTAAGCCCGGATGGACTCATTACTGAACCCTTTCACCTCCACTCTGAACGAGAGCCAGTCTGTCAGGAAGTCTCCTGATGGAACCTCTGGTCTGCATGTGATCACAATCTTTGCATCAAGGAGGAGGTCCTTGTCCACAAGTTTCTTTATCACCGAATGAGAGGAGAGGTCTGTGATTCCATCAAAAATGATGACAACGTTTTCAGAGTTCTTCTTAATATCCTGTAACACTTCTTCTCTACTTTCTTCTGGCTCACTGTACATGTTAAAGAGAAGGTCCTCCAGTCTCATGGGATGTGTGCTGGGTGAAATGTCTCTCACATCAAAGTAAAACATGTAATCTAGTTCTCTGTGATCTTTCTGTGCCCAGAGGTTCAACATTTGATGGGCGACTGCTGTCTTTCCAATTCCAGGTTTTCCAACTAAGAGGATCCTTCTCTTGGGTGTTTTAAGCAGGTCAGTCGGGGATGTTTCCTGTTTGGCCACGGGGATGAAGCTCTTTAGCTTTTTAGGGCGAGCTTTCTTGCATCTTTTGCTCTTCGTTTCGATTTTAGAGAGAGATGAAGGCACGTCTGTATCTAACACAAGAGGAGTGTAAGAGAAAGTCACCTCATTTCTACACCTCTCTGGTAGGAGACTACAGCTTTGTCTCCATGCAGCCTCTGTGATCTTTCGAGCTTTACATTTCAGCTGTGACTGATATCTGTGACAGGGTTTTGAACCTAAAATAATGATACAAAGGAAAAGCGAGAGTAAATGCACTGTGCCAACAGAAACCCTGTCCACAGTAAGCTAAATCAAACACACCTAAAAAAATAAATATTTTCTGCCCAGCCAATTGTATACTATGTACTGGATACTAATTGTATAATATAATAATCACTTTCCAACAAGGTAGTCTGACATCTCTGGGTCTTCCTTGAAGGGGAAGCAGCTGATCCATTGCTGTAAGTCAGCGTTGTCTAAGGTCCTCTTCCTTGTGATGTCTAGAATCATCAGTAACTCGTAGCATGCAGCTTCTCCTTTGGCCGTGACCCAGTCCAGTATTTTTCTGGTTTGGTCAAAACGGTCAACTTCTGCCTGAATTTTACTGACTTCCTCCTCCTGAAGAACCTTGCGCTGGAACAGGTTTTCCACAATGAGGGACAGATTCTGGAGCCTTTCAACAAGGAGTCTCCTTCCATTTTGAATGTACTCTAAAGCGGATTGCCTTGTACAAGCCATGTCACCGGGTGTGATTCTGCCCCATCACTGGTATGTCACAACATGAAGGATATCTAGAAGATAGTATATAGTCAGTCAATAGTCGAACAGTCAAATAATGAGGTTTATTTACTCAAAAAAATCTTCTATTTTGAAAAAACATACCCCAACTGAATGTCAATTTATCAATTTATCTATGTGTTAAAACAGGCTTATATTTGGGGTTTTGATTTGGTTCGAACATTGATGTATGACAGTTAAACTATGGTCATTGGGCATGTATTAATCTCTGTTAACCCAGAAGTAAATCCCGCACTTGTGTTTACACATATTAGAAATGGAGAATTCCGCAGCAGGACCAACTCATGGAAAGAGCAGTTGTCTTTAATGTATATGTTCCATGGGTATATAGCCACAAACTTGCCAAATAATTCGCATTTAATAGTTAAAACAAATAGGTAGTAGGACAAAGGCTGGGCACAGCAGATCATGTGTTGGTTTCACAACCCGTTATCGATTGTTAGAAAAGCCTTACCTTGTCCCCAAAATCTTTCTCGCGTCGTATTTCAGTGAGCTCGTGTAGCTTTAGCTATTTGTACTTTCACTTATACTTCGGCGTATAAAAACATTATTTGGGCGACGTTTGGCTACTAAACGTGGTGTTGTTGTATCACTAAAACTGCGCGCTTTGGTTTTAAAAACTAATACAGAGAAGAAATGAGATAGGGGGTGAGTAGATAAGAGAGGGGTGAGAGGAAAGAGAGAGAAAAACAGTACATGCCAGGGTTGACTTCACAAGTGCATAGCGTAGCACAATGTTTTGCAACGAAAACGAGCGTTTCTCAGGTTAGTCCCGCCCCGTTTCTGCCCGTTTATTTCCGTTTGGATCTTAATGAATACACCCCACTTTAGATCCGGAATGTGAGCGAACGGCCGAGTGAACGTCGAACATCAAAACAACGTCCTAAAAAGCCCACCGAGTTCATGAGCTGGTCAAAAAAAATCTCCATAGACAGTATATTAGGCCTACCCAGATATCCTGAAAGTGAATTCTGAGCAGAATTCTGCATTTAAATTGGACAATTATGTAATTACATGATAACATTAATATGTGGCCTAACTAAGACAACACATAGGCTAAGTGTAGGGTACCTGCCATAAGTATTCAGTAAAATGAATCCTTCCTCCTCCTCTATGACAGATCCAGCCTCTCCAACCTAGTGTGTGTGTGTGTTGGGTACAGCAGAAGAAACATTGCCATCTTGTGTGGATAATAAAGTATTTTTCTTCTCCTATACAAGTTAAACATTAGAATTATTCAGTACAGATTCCCCCAGACCAGTCATGTCTGATCAGTGCATTGAAGAAGGATGGATAGCCTGGCTACCTATTCACATTGCTCCGACCAACTGACATTTCTTCTCTAAGATGAGTATGGATTTGCCACCCTAGAACGCAAACTCATTCTGACTGTTCTGATTGGTTCCAGAAACCAACGGGATGGGCCAGAACTAGCCTACAAATTGACAATTTCAGACCACAGTTAGATTACCCTAAATTTGACTGGTCCCCCAGGAAGACATGCTGACGTCATGGTAACACTCCTCTTCTCCCCTCTTTCCTCTCTTTCCTCTCATCCCTTTCTCTTCACCTCTCTCTGCTTTCTTCTCTGTTTGCATTAGTTTTCAAAACCAAAGTGCCCAATTACAAGGATCTGTCCAGAAACAACCCCTAGCCTAGCGCCTAGACACTTCTCCCCTAACCCATATCCCCTAGACACCAGTGTAGATCTAAGAGCATTGTACAGACGTTAGAGATATCTTGCTAACACTAATTCAATCCCTTTAGATCTACACTAGTGTCTAAAATGATGTCAGGCCCAGTGGGGAAGAAGGGAAGGTGTACGTCCCAAATGGCACCTTATTCCCTGCACAGGGCTCTGGTAAAAAAGTAGTGCACTGGAAAGGGAATAGTGCACCTTTTGGGACTCATTCCAAGGGGTTGTGGTTAGAGATTGTTTTTAGACTGAGTTCCACATGGTGCCTTCCTCTAAGACGATTTGTCACAAAACGATGCGTCTGAAAATGTAAACAGAAAATAAAGACGTCAACGAAAACCCAACTTAACAGAAATCCCCACTAGACAGTAATTATTACAATACAAACATTTAGAAAAATTAACCAGGGTTCTTTTTTCTTCTCCTCATTCCTCCTTTTCTATATAACATGTCAGACCGTGTATTCCAAATAGCACCCTATTCCCCTTATAGTGCACTACTTTTGACCAGGGCCAAAAAGCACCCTCTAGTGAAGTGGAGCGTTTCTTTACAGTTAAATTAGGGTTGTAAAATTCCTCTAACAAACATTTTTGTCAAGTCATTTAGCCTAATTAATGACTGATCAGGCTACATGCATTGGATTCCCAATCATCTGCAGAGCCACACTATTGGCTGCTGTCAGCCCTCCTCTCTGGTTGTGACTAGATGGAGTACAGCTACGACCGGATCTTACTTTTCGTTACAGGTTAGGAGAGCAATGTAACTAACCCTAACCTTAACCTCAGTCTCCTAACCTTCTACGTTAATTCTCCTAACCTGCTGCATAAGTTCTCCTAACCTGCTACGAAAAAGTCACTTCTGACTAGGTGGAATACATAACTGGAGATGAAAACTAGGTTACAAATGTTATGTTCTGAGGCAGTTGTCATTCATTCATTTGTTGTATTTGTATTATTCATTATATTCAACAACCTTCTATTTAAATAGCATAGTAATTATTTGAATATTGTAGTTCATGATACAAAACAATGTTTATTTCATGTCAAGACAACTGTGAATATAACAACAACAAAATTCTTCCCACATTAATCCCATTTCAACTTTCAATCATTTGACCGTTAAACATTTGGGTATGAATCATTTGGGCATGAATCATTTGGGCATGAATCATTTGGGCATGAATCATTTGGGTATGAATAATTTGGGCATGAATAATTTGGGCATGAATCATTTGTGTATGAATAATTTGGGCATGAATCATTTGGGCATGATCATTTGGGCATGAATCATTTGGGCATGAATCATTTGACTCTAATATGCAACACATATATTAGCAGCAGGTTTAAGGGGAGAGAGTCAGTATAGTGCAATAAGCCAAAGTAAACGTAGTTTATAACAATAGAGAAACCATTAAAAAGCAAAGCAATACATTCCTATTGACCAGCAATGGAGGCAAATCTCTACTAAGACTGAAATTAAGAATGGACAGTCTTAGACAAGAAAACATTTATGAACAGGTGGATATACATTTTTGTTTTATAATGTCCTAGATGGGTTGTTAGGAACATCATCCGTAGAGTATGAGATTTAGTCTACTCTCAGCAACTCTCTGTATGATGGGTTGTTAGGAACATCATCCGTAGAGTATCATCTTTAGTCTACTCTCAGCAACTCTCTGTATGATGGGTTGTTAGGAACATCATCCGTAGAGTTTCAGATTTAGTCTACTCTCAGCAACTCTCTGTATGATGGGTTGTTAGGAGCATCATCCGTAGAGTATCATCTTTAGTCTACTCTCAGCAACTCTCTGTATGATGGGTTGTTAGGAACATCATCCGTAGAGTTTCAGATTTAGTCTACTCTCAGCAACTCTCTGTGTGATGGGTTGTTAGGAACATCATCCGTAGAGTATTATCTTTAGTCTACTCTCAGCAACTCTCTGTATGATGGGTTGTTAAGGAGCATCATCCGTAGAGTATTATCTTTAGTCTACTCTCAGCAACTCTCTGTATGATGGGTTGTTAGGAGCATCATCCGTAGAGTATCATCTTTAGTCTACTCTCAGCAACTCTCTGTATGATGGGTTGTTAGGAACATCATCCGTAGAGTTTCAGATTTAGTCTACTCTCAGCAACTCTCTGTATGATGGGTTGTTAGGAGCATCATCCGTAGAGTATCATCTTTAGTCTACTCTCAGCAACTCTCTGTATGATGGGTTGTTAGGAACATCATCCGTAGAGTATCAGATTTAGTCTACTCTCAGCAACTCTCTGTATGATGGGTTGTTAGGTGCATCATCCGTAGAGTATCATCTTTAGTCTACTCTCAGCAACTCTCTGTATGATGGGTTGTTAGGAGCATCATCCATAGAGTATCAGATTTAGTCTACTCTCAGCAACTCTCTGTATAAATGGTTGTGAGGATGTGGCATCTCTACACCTCATGGCTGAAGACGTGGTCTTCAAATATAGTCTGCTCCACTCCGTCACAGATGAGGGTGCAGTAGGGGCACAGTCTGTGGCTGTCCTCATGCAGCCTCAGCTCATCCTGGGTGATGCCAGGGAACCACTCATGGCAGTGACGACACTCCAAGGACAACTATGGGACAGGCACATGTCTTAGGTGGTAACATCCGATAGATGGATAGTTAACTATAGTGTAGTACAGAAATGATGGTGCATAAACCATTGTGAAATCAACCCTTTGATCCCAAATCACTAGTGTATCTTGTTGTAAACGTGTAAACTGCATTTATACCATGTATATCAGGGGTGTCCAACTCATTCCATGGAGGGGCCCGTGTCAACGGCTTTTGGTTTTTTCCTTTCAGTTAAGACCTAGACAACCAGGTGAGGGGAGTTCCTTACTAATCAGTGACCTTAATTCATCAATCAAGTAAAATGGAGGAGCGAAAACCCACAGACACTCGGCCCTCCGTGGAATGAGTTTGACACGTGATGTATACCAGGGATGTCAAACTCCAGTCCTCGAGGGCCGAGTACCAGCGGGGTTTCACTCCTCCCTTAGTAACACATCCCCCTCACCTGATTGTCTAGGTATTCAATTGGTCAGTAATTTAAAGTAAATAACAAAACCAGGAGACACACGGTCCTCCAGGAAGTGAGTTTGACACCCCTGATTTATACCATAGGAATGACTCTACATACCTCTTCCTCCTGGGAGTTTGGAGCAGTTTCTGCAAACAGAATCATATGTCAATCATAATTGAACATGTTTTGTTATTTTTCAAGGAGGAGTGTCCGTGAGGCACGTGGCGTTCATTTCTCATTCAGGAATATTTAGGTGAGACTTTCCAACAACTGGAGAATTGAGATTACCTGGGGTCTCATAGTGGTTCCCAGAGAGTAGACAGGCAGATAGTACATCTAGCTGCTGCTCCTCAGTGGGGGTGAGGTCAGTTGGAGAGCCATAAGGGCTGGGATGCTCCATGGACACTGGAGCAGCCTGGAGGTCAGTGAACTCCTGGGAATATATTCAGTAGAGTATCAGATTTAGTCTACTCTCAGCAACTCTCTGTATAAATGGTTGTGAGGATGTGGCATCTCTACACCTCATGGCTGAAGATGTGGTCTTCAAATATAGTCTGCTCCACTCCGTCACAGATGAGGGTGCAGTAGGGACACAGTCTGTGGCTGTCCTCATGCAGCCCCAGCTCATCCTGGGTGATGCCAGGGAACCACTCATGGCAGTGACGACACTGCAAGGACAACTATGGGACAGGTACAGGTCTTAAGTGGTAATAATATCAAAGTCACCATTGGCCTCATGGTGAGATCCCTGAGCAGTTTCCTTCCTCTCCGGTAACTGAGATAGAAAGGATGCCTGTATCTTTCTAGTGACTGGATGCATCCAAAGTGTAATTAATAACTTCAACATGCACAAAGGGATATTCAATGTCTGCTTTTCTTTTTACCCATCTACCAGTGGGTGCCCTTCGTTGCGAGGCATTGAAAAACTTCCCTGGTCTTTGTGGTTGAGCCTGTTTGAAATTCACTGCTTGACTGAGGGACCTTACATATATACTTGTATGTGTGGGGTACAGAGATGAGGTAGTCATTCAAAAATCATGTTAAACACTGTTATTGCACGCAGAGTGAGTCCATGCAACTTTTTACGTGACTTGTAAAGCACATTTTTACTCCTGAACTTATTTAGGCTTGACATAACAAAGGGCTTGAATACTTACTGACTCAAAACATTTCAGCTTTTCATTTTTAACTAATTTGTTAAACAAGTTACTTTGACATTATGGGGTATATTGTGTGTAGGCCAGTGGAACAAAATCTCAATATAATCCATTTTAAATACAGGTTGTAACAAAACAAAATGTGTACAAAGTGAAGGGGTGTGAATACTTTCTGAAGGCTCTGTAAGTGAAGGGGTGTGAATACTTTCTGAAGGCTCTGTAAGTGAAGGGGTGTGAATACTTTCTGAAGGCTCTGTAAGTGAAGGGGTGTGAATACTTTCTGAAGGCTCTGTAAGTGAAGGGGTGTGAATACTTTCTGAAGGCTCTGTAAGTGAAGGGGTGTGAATACTTTCTGAAGGCTCTGTAAGTGAAGGGGTGTGAATACTTTCTGAAGGCTCTGTAAGTGAAGGGGTGTGAATACTTTCTGAAGGCTCTGTAAGTGAAGGGGTGTGAATACTTTCTGAAGGCTCTGTAAGTGAAGGGGTGTGAATACTTTCTGAAGGCTCTCTAAGTGAAGGGGTGTGAATACTGTCTGAAGGCTCTGTAAGTGAAGGGGTGTGAATACTTTCTGAAGGCTCTGTAAGTGAAGGGGTGTGAATACTTTCTGAAGGCTCTGTAAGTGAAGGGGTGTGAATACTGTCTGAAGGCTCTGTAAGTGAAGGGGTGTGAATACTTTCTGAAGGCTCTGTAAGTGAAGGGGTGTGAATACTTTCTGAAGGCTCTGTAAGTGAAGGGGTGTGAATACTTTCTGAAGGCTCTGTAAGTGAAGGGGTGTGAATACTTTCTGAAGGCTCTGTAAGTGAAGGGGTGTGAATACTTTCTGAAGGCTCTGTAAGTGAAGGGGTGTGAATACATTCTGAAGGCTCTGTAAGTGAAGGGGTGTGAATACTTTCTGAAGGCTCTGTAAGTGAAGGGGTGTGAATACTTTCTGAAGGCTCTGTAAGTGAAGGGGTGTGAATACTTTCTGAAGGCTCTGTAAGTGAAGGGGTGTGAATACTTTCTGAAGGCTCTCTAAGTGAAGGGGTGTGAATACTTTCTGAAGGCTCTGTAAGTGAAGGGGTGTGAATACTTTCTGAAGGCTCTGTAAGTGAAGGGGTGTGAATACTTTCTGAAGGCTCTGTAAGTGAAGGGGTGTGAATACTTTCTGAAGGCTCTGTAAGTGAAGGGGTGTGAATACTTTCTGAAGGCTCTGCAAGTGAAGGGGTGTGAATACTTTCTGAAGGCTCTGTAAGTGAAGGGGTGTGAATACTTTCTGAAGGCTCTGTAAGTGAAGGGGTGTGAATACTTTCTGAAGGCTCTCTAAGTGAAGGGGTGTGAATACTGTCTGAAGGCTCTGTAAGTGAAGGGGTGTGAATACTTTCTGAAGGCTCTGTAAGTGAAGGGGTGTGAATACTGTCTGAAGGCTCTGTAAGTGAAGGGGTGTGAATACTTTCTGAAGGCTCTGTAAGTGAAGGGGTGTGAATACTTTCTGAAGGCTCTGTAAGTGAAGGGGTGTGAATACTTTCTGAAGGCTCTGTAAGTGAAGGGGTGTGAATACTTTCTGAAGGCTCTGTAAGTGAAGGGGTGTGAATACTTTCTGAAGGCTCTGTAAGTGAAGGGGTGTGAATACATTCTGAAGGCTCTGTAAGTGAAGGGGTGTGAATACTTTCTGAAGGCTCTGTAAGTGAAGGGGTGTGAATACTTTCTGAAGGCTCTGTAAGTGAAGGGGTGTGAATACTTTCTGAAGGCTCTGTAAGTGAAGGGGTGTGAATACTTTCTGAAGGCTCTCTAAGTGAAGGGGTGTGAATACTTTCTGAAGGCTCTGTAAGTGAAGGGGTGTGAATACTTTCTGAAGGCTCTGTAAGTGAAGGGGTGTGAATACTTTCTGAAGGCTCTGTAAGTGAAGGGGTGTGAATACTTTCTGAAGGCTCTGTAAGTGAAGGGGTGTGAATACTTTCTGAAGGCTCTGTAAGTGAAGGGGTGTGAATACTTTCTGAAGGCTCTGCAAGTGAAGGGGTGTGAATACTTTCTGAAGGCTCTGTAAGTGAAGGGGTGTGAATACTTTCTGAAGGCTCTGTAAGTGAAGGGGTGTGAATACTTTCTGAAGGCTCTGTAAGTGAAGGGGTGTGAATACTTTCTGAAGGCTCTGTAAGTGAAGGGGTGTGAATACTTTCTGAAGGCTCTGTAAGTGAAGGGGTGTGAATACTTTCTGAAGGCTCTGTAAGTGAAGGGGTGTGAATACTTTCTGAAGGCTCTGTAAGTGAAGGGGTGTGAATACTTTCTGAAGGCTCTGTAAGTGAAGGGGTGTGAATACTGTCTGAAGGCTCTGTAAGTGAAGGGGTGTGAATACTTTCTGAAGGCTCTGTAAGTGAAGGGGTGTGAATACTTTCTGAAGGCTCTGTAAGTGAAGGGGTGTGAATACTTTCTGAAGGCTCTGTAAGTGAAGGGGTGTGAATACTGTCTGAAGGCTCTGTAAGTGAAGGGGTGTGAATACTTTCTGAAGGCTCTGTAAGTGAAGGGGTGTGAATACTTTCTGAAGGCTCTGTAAGTGAAGGGGTGTGAATACTTTCTGAAGGCTCTGTAAGTGAAGGGGTGTGAATACTGTCTGAAGGCTCTGTAAGTGAAGGGGTGTGAATACTTTCTGAAGGCTCTGCAAGTGAAGGGGTGTGAATACTTTCTGAAGGCTCTGTAAGTGAAGGGGTGTGAATACTTTCTGAAGGCTCTGTAAGTGAAGGGGTGTGAATACTTTCTGAAGGCTCTGTAAGTGGTAATACCAGATAGATGGATAGTTAACTATAGTGTAGTACAGAAATGATGGTGCATAAACCATTGTGAAATCAACCCTTTGATCCCAAATCACTAGTGTATCTTGTTGTAAACGTGTAAACTGCATTTATACCATGTATAACCACAGGGTTCCCCTATAGGCGCGCCAGGATTTTTATGAGCCACAAAAAGAACACAAACACACATAACAGACTTTAAAAGAAGGAAATCAGGAAATCAGCCCAAAGTGATTTTAATTTAGGAAATCTGTTCCCAACTATTCCCACGTATAAATAGATATATGTGATCGTATCCCCATGTAATCAAGGTTTGAAATTATTCTGTTTTTGTCAAATACTTTATCTGTTTGAGATTCTTTAGGTCAATTTGAAGTGTACAAATGATTTACAACTATGTTCTGGCTTCCTGACCATCCGCTCAAAGAACAATTGGGTTGAATGTAATTGGGGACCCCAGATTTATACCATAGGAATGACTCTACATACCTCCTCGGAGTTTGGAGCAGTGTCTGCAAATGAAATCATATGTCAGAATTGAACACGTTTTGTTATTTTTCAAGAAAGAGTGTTCATGAGGCCCAAGTGGCGTTCATTTCTGATTCAGGAATATTAAGGTGAGGCTTTCCAACAGCTGGAGAATTGAGATTACCTGGGGTCTCAGATATTACATCTAGCTGCTGCTCCTCAGTAGGGGTGGGGTCAGCTGGAGAGCCATAAGGGCTGGGAGGCTCCAAGGACACAGTCTGGAGGTCAGTGAACTCCTTGCGAAGTCTCTCAATATCTCTTCTGAGGTCCTGACAGAATACAGTGGAAAACTCCATGATGAGAAAACATCACCAACTCTACAGTAAAAACAATTAAAAAATTTAATGACTAGTAAATAGTAGCAAAATTCATAGCAATCACCTGATTTTCTCTGGACAACTCCTCATTTTCTACTTTAGCCATCTCTGCTATGTTTTCTTTCTCCTCAATGATTCTGCGTAACTCTAAAAGTTGCATCTGGGAGGAGAGAACAGGCAACTCGTGATCAGCCAAGAGAATAAGGTTAGTGTGTTCTCTATTCATTTACAGGTGGACTAACTTCACAGAACAAACAACATATTGATGAACAAAAATCATATCCATTTGGTGGATCGGAAAATTCAATAGTGTCTAAGATATCCTTAAAGCACTTCTAGTTTAGGCCTCCTGAGTTGCGCAGCCGTCTAAGGCACTCTATTGCTGTGCTAGAGGTGTTACTACAGACCCGGGTTCATTCCCGGGCTGTCCCACAACCAGGGTTGGTTAGGTTACTTTCTGAATGTAATCTGTTAGTTACCTGTCCAAAATTGTAATCAGTAACATCACTTTTGGATTACCCAAACTCAGTAACATAATCTAATTACATTCCATTACTTTTAGATTACTTTCCCCTTAAGAGGCATTAGAAGAAGACAAAAATGTATCTTACCAATTAAACAACATCTATTGAAGGATAAATCAATGTTAAAGTTTACATAGCTGGCCATATACAGATGTTAAATGTTACTTTATGGGTTGGTTATGTAGGCTTCTTCTAACCCATCGCTTTCTACTACATATAATAATTCAATTAAATGATATCTTTACATTAAAAACCAAAGTATATTAGAATTCCAGTCATTCCAATAAATGTTATACCCTTTGATATCTTGATAATATGCAGCTGTTTAAAAGGCACATCCACTGATGAAACAATAACAAAACCGCCACCCCGCCTCTGTTTTGGTAAAAAAGCTGAGGGATGGGCCTGGAGAAATGTAACCACTCTTGGATGAATAGACAGAGCTACGTATCCAAGGACTGACCATCCATGATATATATTTTTATTTTAACCTTGTCATGAGGCTACACAGTGTTTGTTTACATTTACAATGTTTACAAACATTGGAATATTTTGGGTTCCCATGGAGTGTAACAGTTGAACTAAGCTCATGGGGGATTTATAAGTTATATTCTTCAAGAATCAGTGGATATATATATATATATCCACTGTATATATATATATATGTCCAAAAATTGATGTAACAACTACTGATTAGCCCTTTAAGTCTATCAAAAATTTGAAAGTTTGAGCATGTGCCCATTAGGTCTATGGATTTCTCTTTGTTTATCAGCATGAATTAGATTGAGCAATACAAGCCCCACTTTTATTCCATAGGCTTGGATCTGCACTATGCAACTGTTGCAAGAGCACATTTTTCACTGGCTGTCTAGTGAACTGTGATTGATAGGCACCTTAAACCTCTTGAATTCAACCATTATTAGGTTCAAATACACATTTAAATTTGTGACCAGCCATCCACAACAACCACAATCAGTAAGGTGCAAATAGCTAAATGAGAGAGCAGCAGTGTGATTCACATCAATGCGCTATGTAAATATCAATAATAGGTGATATCCGTATCGTCCGTAGGCTACAACACTGATGTCATCCTTACCTCCAAGAGTTTATTCAAGTTGGATAATCTTTGGATGCCGACAGCATTGGCACCAAGACATAGCTTGGACTGTAGCCTACAAAAGCCTATTCCTGCTCTTTTCCCGCAATCCATCAAACACCTTTGGCGTGTCATCATAGTCGTCTCTGACTTGTGGTCAGACTCGCTGAGGTGGAACAAACTTAAATTTGCACCTTTTTTGTCATTGAGAAAACTGATTTTTTTCCCACAAACATCCTTTCTGAATCTAAAAGTAATCCTCGATGTAATCCTCAAATGTATCTGTAATCTGATTACAATATTTTTGCTGGTAATGTAACGGATTACAGTTACAGGTTTTGTAATCCTCTACATGTAATCCTCTACAAGTAATCCGTTATTCCCCAACCCTGAACACAACCGGCCGTTGTCCGGGTCAGGGGAGGGTTTGGCCGGGGGGGGCTTTACTTGGCTCATCGTGCTCTAGCGACTCCTTGTGCCGGCCCGGGAGCCTGCAGGCTGACCCCAGTCGCCAGTTGAACAGTGTTTCCTCCGATACATTGGTGTGGCTGGCTTCCGGGTTAAGCTGATGGTTGTTAATGAGCGAGGTAAGGCGGGTCATGTTTCGGAAGACGCATGACTCGACCTTCGCCTCTCCCGAGCCCGTTGGGGAGTTGCAGCGATGAGACAAGATCAAAATTGGGGAGAAAAAGGAGAGTAAAATATATATTTTTTTAACTATAAATGCACCTCTAGTTTGCTGCTCTTCTGCTTGGTCTGAGCAGACGTCATGGAAGTGCTCTCCATGCGCTCATAGACCTCCTCCAGTTCCCTCTCGGCTTTCTCTGCACGTCTGCGGGTGTTGTTGGAAGCCTGCTGCTCCTGGTGCAACTGTGTCCGAGCCTCCTGCAGATTCCATGACGTTGAATGAATTAGTCAACTAGTCTTTTAAAGAGCGTATGTGTGTTAAAAGCATTCACTCTCATTCATTACTCTGCTGAGTGTGCTGACCTGTAGAAGTTGAATGTAATCCTTCAGTCTGCGGTTCTCCTGCTCAGATTTGAGCCTTGGGGTCAGCCTGTTTACACAGACACGGGGGCATGAGGAACCACATTGGTACACTAGTGTCAAAAAAATCCAAGGCAGCATGATATCATGATATGACTGGAAAGGTGTTGGACTAGAACACTATGTTCCCATGCATTGAATGGATTGCTTCAGACAAGAATGACTCACTGTGCAATCTCCACACTTTGGACCTCAACCTTCCCTTTCAACTCCTCTTGCTCCTTCTTCAGCTGTTGGATCTTGATCAATGCTTGTTCATATTTTTCATGAATAGATGTCAGAGACTGCAGCCATTCATGGAAAGAAACAGTTAGAAATAAGACAAGCAGAGAGAAACCATTGAAAAGCATTGATGGTATTCAGCTGTATAGTGTAGAGCCTACAGCTGTCAGATTGTATTTGATTTTTTACTACCAATGATAATTAGTTGTAGTAGTACTGGTAGTACATATATATAAAACATATATTCTCATTTCCATTCTGACACAAGACTAGGGTCTAGAAAGGCAGCCTGGTCTCATAGACTACACGTAACATAGTTAATGTAAATCCAGGACACTCAAATTAGTATGATATATTACGACCAGACAGATGGTTACTCTAGACAAAAAAAATAAAGTAGGGTTGTTGGTCGGGGTGGGAGTATAATGCGAACGTCTAGCAATGTCTAGCAACCCAAAGCTTGTGAGTTCAAATCTCATCACAGATAACTTTAGCATTTTAGCTAATTAGAAACGTTTCAACTACTTACTACTTTTTAGTTACTTTGCAGCTAACCCTTCCCCTAACCTTAAACCTTTTAGCTAACCCTTCCCCTAACCTTAACCCTTTTAGCTAACCCTTCCCCTAACCTTAAACCTTTTAGCTAACCCTTCCCCTAACCTTAAACCTTTTAGCTAACCCTTCCCCTAACCTTAAACCTTTTAGCTAACCCTTCTCCTAACCTTAACCCTTTAATCTAACTCCTAAACTTAACCCTAACCTATAGCCGAGCTAATATTAGCCAGCTAGCTAACGTTAGCCACCTATCTATAATTCGTAAAATATCATACGTTTTGGAAATTTGTAACATATTGTACATTTTTCAGTCGTAACATTTTGCACATTTTGCAAATTCTTAACATTTAATACGAATTGTAATTCATGACATATCAAACTAAATGAGTGATGGACTTCCACAAATGAATACATACCATGTAACATACAGTAAAAGGAGTGTTTGTCGGATTAACCTACAGAATAATACAAAATGATCTGAGATCAGCTTGAGAAAGGAGCTGCTGTTGGAACAAACAACTTGAAAACAAACCTTGAGGCGATCAATCTCTTGCTGTTGCTCCTTCAGGACACTTCTCAGAGTCTCATGTTGCTCTTTCAGTTGCTCTATCTCCATGACCAGCTCTTCTTTCTCTCTCTCACTTTACTCTACCTGTTCATAGATTCAGAAACACACATCATGTCATGTACATATCCTCTCCTATGGATCATTTTAGCTAATATGTTCTTGTGAGGAACATCATCAATCCCAACAGAGAGTGCTGCCTTTTGAAGACAAGTAGTTCACGCATGGTCTTCAAAACACAATCTTTGGATTTGAGATATTGTGGATTGTATTGTTCCTGTGTTGTGATGACCAACTGGTTGTTTTCCAGGTAGTAGTCTGTGTTTTGGGGTTTTAAAGCAGAGGGGGGTGCTGGCTCCTCTCACTTGGTCATTACTATCAGCATACCAGAGCTGATAGAACTCTGCAGAATCCTCTGTATGTTATCAGGAATAGAATATCATTGTCAGTGTAATCCCCGGCATAATATTGATCACTTAAATATCAAAGGAAAATTACATTTACATTATTTGTGTATAAAATCAAGAAGTTAACATAGGCCTACTGGTACCATCAAGAAAGTGTAACCTAAACTGAGCACACTGATTAATATCAAAGTCCATGTTAGTTGAAAAGTTTGAGGATAAAATGCACACATGGTCTTACCACGAAAAACCACTTGTTTTCTAACTAGATCCTGTCCTATCAGATCCAATGATGGTTCTACCCACACAAATGTGTCCTTTGTGGTGCTCCAGCCCACCTGCACAATAATGCCATTATTAAACAATCATGACTAACAACATAGGGAGGTATTCCAGACTATGGATATTTATTGTTGAATATAGGTTAAAACAATCCATATCATAATGTCAGATGAAACAGATCACAGATGAATATTCATGACAAAAGGTATATAATCTAATCTTGAATACCCAAGCCCAGTCTCTGGGGTTCCCTTTTAATCAACTCTGCGCCCTCTTTTGAGCAGCCATGAAACATCACATATTCTCTGTGATCTTCAGGATGAGACTTGCTGTCAAGCAAGTTGATGTAGTATGGGGAATCAGGGTTAACATCCATAGTAACCAAACTGCTGTTAAATACACCTCTGCTGAAATGAGCTGTAATATAAGTACATACATTGCAATTACAATTTGTAAGTTAACATAATTAAAATTCCTAAGGCTGAAACTGTTACACTAAATTGTTATGGCTGAAAAATATTTCAAAATATGCTGAATTATTACACTAGCATAATAACACGATCATGTAAAGACTTATTTAGTAAGTAAACAGGGGTTGTTTGATAGCCAAGTGTCCAGTAATAAGTTAACATGTCTCGAAAAACAGATGAGACCGTTCTTACCTGCTGCTGCCAGACAAATGCAGGAATACTCTGTATGCTTAGGAAACCTAGCGCTTAGGTTTCAATTCCTGACTGCAGGCCAATCTTACCTATTTAGGTTTCGTTTCCTGGTCTAAAACATGTTTTCACTTTGTCATTATGGCGTATTGTGTGTGTAGATGGGTGAGAATTGTTTAATTCAGGCTGTAACACAACAAAATATTTAATAAGTCAAGAGGTATGAATATTTTCTGAAGGCCCTGTAGGAGATCTAAATCGTTACTACTGGATTGCAGAAGTTTGTCTATTCATAAAAGCATATTTTGGCACAGGTTCTCACAGCTAGAATCATCATGTTGACTAGGGCTTGCCTGAGGAAAATGAAACCAAACTCTCCATACTTAGACAACTTTCTCGACACTGGTGAACATCCTGAGGATCAACGAACATATGTGATGTTCCATGGCACCTCAGTAGAGGCTGCAGAGCTGATTAAGAAGAATGGCTTCATACTATCAAGAGCAGATATCAGCATGCTTGGTGCTGGTGTTTATGTTACACGGGACATTCAAAAAGCCTGTAAATACCCCCTTGGTGTTTCCAACTCTAAGAGAAGAGTACTAAAAGTCAGAGTGGATGTAGGGAAGGTTAAGACCATAGACCAGCAGGATCACCCCATGCAGAAGACCTGGCACACCGAGCATGGATATGACACCGCCTGGGTTCCACCAGGTGTCGATATGGTAGAAAGCAACCGACAAGGAGAACTGTGTCTATGACCCAAAGAGAATCAAAGTCATGGAGGTCATGAAAGTAAACAAAAAGACCATGTAAGTATGAAAGAGACTGTTGTAGTGCTTGTTCATATTTCTCAGGAATAGTGGTCAGAGACTGCAGTGATTTGTCGCAAGATATAGCAAGTTAGATACACGACAAGGAAACAGGGAAAGTGGAATAAAGAGTAGAAGATATATTGGAAAAGATGTATGGTGTACAGTACATATATCTGTCACATGTTTTGACACTATATTCACCAAATATTTTTCATGAATAGATGTCAGAGACTGCAGCCATTCATGGAAAGAAACAGTTAGAAATAAGACAAGCAGAGAGAAACCATTGAAAAGCATTGATGGTATTCAGCTGTATAGTGTAGAGCCTACAGCTGTCAGATTGTATTTTATTTTTTTACTACTAATGATAATTCGTTGTAGTAGTACTGGTAGTACATATATATAAAACATACATTCTCAGTTCCATTCTGACACATGACTAGGGTCTAGAAAGGCAGCCTGGTCTCATAGACTACACGTAACATAGTTAATGTAAATCCAGGATACTCAAATTAGTATGATATATTACGACAAGACAGATGGTTACTTATGACAAAAAATGAAAGTAGGGTTGTTGGTCGGGGTGGGAGTATAATGCGAACGTCTAGCAATGTCTAGCAACCCAAAGGTTGTGAGTTCAAATCTCATCACAGATAACTTTAGCATTTTAGCTAATTAGAAATGTTTTAACTACTTACTACTTTTTAGTTACTTTGCAGCTAACCCTTCCCCTAACCTTAAACCTTTTAGCTAATCCTTCCCCTAACCTTAAACCTTTTAGCTAACCCTTCCCCTAACCTTAAACCTTTTAGCCTGTTTGGGATAGGGGGCAGCATTTTCCCGTTCGGAAGAACTACTATTATTAGTAGTATTGGATAGAAAACACTCTGACGTTTCTAAAACTGTTTGAATGATGTCTGTGAGTATAACAGAACTCATATGGCAGGCGAAAACCTGAGAAAAATCGAACCAGGAAGTGGGAAATCTGAGGTTTGTAGTTTTTCAACTCCTTGCCTATCGAATATACAGTGTCTATGGGGTCATATTGTACTTCCTATGGCTTCCACTAGATGTCAACAGTCTTTAGACCCTTGTTTGAGTATTTTACTGGTCTCTCCCAGAGTGCCATGAGCTGACCACGTACGTTCATGTAAGAGGTAGCTTGCGTACCATTGCAATTCTAAAGACAAAGGAATTCTCCGGTTGGAACATTATTGAAGATTTATGTTAAAAACATCCTAAAGACATGTTTCTACGGACTGTAACAAAACTTTTGGACTTTTCATCTGCACCTAGTGATCGCGCCTCATGAATTTTGATTACTGGGCTAAATGCGAGAACAAAAAGGAGGAATTTGGACATAAATTATGGACTTTATCAAACAAATCAAACATTTATTGTGGAACTGGGATTCCTGGGAGTGCATTCTGATGAAGATCATCAAAGGTAAGTGAATATTTATAATGCTATTTCTGACTAATGTTGACTCCACAACATGGAGGATATCTGTTTGGCTTGTTTTGTTACCTGAGCGCTGTACTCAGATTATTGCATGGTGTGCTTTTTCGGTAAAGTTTTTTTGAAATCTGACACAGTGGTTGCATCAAGGAGAAGTATATCTATAATTCTGTGCATAATACTTGTATCTCTTATCACACACAAATGTGTCCTTTATGGTGCTCCAGCTCACCTGCACAATAATGCAGTTATTAAACAATCATGACTGACAACATTGGAATACCTCCCTGACTATGGATATTTATTATTGAATATAGGTTAAAACAATCCATTTCATAATGTCAGATGAAACAGATCACATGTGAATATTCATGACAAAAGGTATATAATCTAATCTTGAATAACCAAGCCCAGTCTCTGGGGTTCGGTTTGATGGTTGCTGTCTGAGAGTAGCAGCAAATCACCTGCAGCATTCAGTGCGTATGAGTGGGTGATTACCTGGGAAACATGTGCCTGCACTTTCAGCGCTTTCCATTGACCTCTGAAATGGGAAATATAGCTAAATGAAAACAAGCAGGCCAAGATGCTCATACATTTTTTTAAAGGTTGAACTAAACAACCGAGGTAAAGACAGTTTCAGATTAGATATTCAAAGGAAATTCGCCTGTAGTTTTCCTTATGTCCACCAACAGCAGTTAGGGACCGTCAACATAGTGACAAATCAACATTTTCACATTTCAATAGCTATTTAACCATTACCATTAATTTAAGTTGTTAACTGAACCCTTAGGCTATATCTCTTCTCTGGCAGCACACATTGTCCATGGGTCGGTTGTTTAGAAGGCCAACAATTTTATATTACATAAAAATGTAATTAGCATTCTGATGTACTAGTAACCTGCGATTACTGTATGCCTCGCTGTATGTCTCTCTCAAATGTCAATATGCCTTGTATACTGTTGTTCAGGTTAGTAATCATTGTTTTAGTTTACAATGGAGCCCCTAGTTCCACTCTTCAAACCTCTGATACCTCCTTTGTCCCACCCACACATGCGGTGACCTCACCCATTACAACCAGCATGTCCAGAGATACAACCTCTCTTATCATCACCCAGTGCCTGGGATTACCTCCACTGTACCCGCACCCCACCATACCCCTGTCTGCACATTATGCCCTGAATATATTCTAGCATGCCCAGAAATCTGCTCCTTTTATTCTTTGTCCCCAACGCTCTAGGCGACCAGTTTTGATAGCCTTTAGCCGCACCCTCATACTACTCCTCCTCTGTTCCGCGGGTGATGTGGAGGTAAACCCAGGCCCTGCATGTCCCCAGGCACCCTCATTTGTTGACTTCTGTGTCGAAAAAGCCTTGGTTTCATGCATGTCAACATCAGAAGCCTCCTCCCTAAGTTTGTTTTACTCACTGCTTTAGCACACTCTGCTAACCCTGACGTCCTTGCCGTGTCTGAATCCTGGCTCAGGAAGGCCACCAAAAATTCTGAGATTTCCATACCCAACTATAACATTTTCCGTCAAGATAGAACTGCCACAGGGGGAGGAGTTGCAGTCTACTGCAGAGATAGCCTGCAAAGTAATGTCATACTTTCCAGGTCCATACCCAAACAGTTCGAACTACTAATTTTAAAAATTACTCTTTCCAGAAATAAGTCTCTCACTGTTGCCGCCTGCTACCGACCCCCCTCAGCTCCCAGCTGTGCCCTGGACACCATTTGTGAATTGATCGCCCCCCATCTAGCTTCAGAGTTGGTTCTGTTAGGTGACCTAAACTGGGATGTGCTTAACACCCCGGCAGTCCTACAATCTCCCTGATCCACCTCTACGCAGACGACACCATTCTGTATACTTCCGGCCCGTCCTTGAACACTGTGCTATCTAACCTCCAAACGAGCTTCAATGCCATACAACACTCCTTCCCTGGCCTCCAACTGCTCTTAAATGCTAGTAAAACCAAATGCATGCTTTTCAACCGTTCGCTGCCTGCACCCGCACGCCCGACTAGCATCACCACCCTAGATGGTTCCGACCTAGAATATGTGGACATCTATAAGTACCTAGGTGTCTGGCTAGACTGTAAACTCTCCTTCCAGACTTATATCAAACATCTCCAATCTAAAATCAAATCTAGAGTCGGCTTTCTATTCCGCAACAAAGCCTCCTTCACCGCCAAACTTACCCTAGTAAAACTGACTATCCTACTGATCCTCGACTTCGGCGATGTCATCTACAAAATAGCTTCCAATACTCTACTCAGCAAACTGGATGCAGTTTATCACAGTGCATTGCGTTTTGTTACTAAAGCACCTTATACCACCCACCACTGCGACCTGTATGCTCTAGTCGGCTGGCCCTCGCTACATATTCGCCGCCAGACCAACTGGCTCCAGGTCATCTACAAGTCCATGCTAGGTAAAGCTCCGCCTTATCACGATGGCAGCACCCACCCGTAGCACGCGCTCCAGCAGGTGTATCTCACTGATCATCCCTAAAGCCAACACCTCATTTGGCCGCCTTTCGTTCCAGTTCTCTGCTGCCTGTGACTGGAACGAATTGCAAAAATCGCTGAAGTTGGAGACTTTTATCTCCCTCTATCGGTAAATAGTCCACCCAATTTTACCTACCTCATCCCCATACTGTTTTTATTGATTTAATTTTCTGCACACCAATATCTCTACCTGTACATGACCATCTGTTCATTTATCACTCCAGTGTTAATCTGCAAAATTGAAATTATTCGCCTACCTCCTCATGCCTTTTGCACACAATGTATATAGACTCTCTCTTTTTTTCTACTGTGTTATTGACTTGTTAATTGTTTACTCCATGTGTAACTCTGTGTTGTCTGTTCACACTGCTATGCTTTATCTTGGCCAGGTCGCAGTTACAAATGAGAACTTGTTCTCAACTAGCCTACCTGGTTAAATAAAGGTTAAATAAAAAAAATAACAAAAATAACAAAAATTACCTAGGTCAGGAATCATAAACTAGATTCAGTCGCGGGCCGATTTTTGGTCAGGGGGCCGGAACATGATTACAAATAATTTGTATACTGAAAATTGACAGGATCCGATATAATATTTTACTTAAACATTATAATTTCAAATCTTGCCTACTTGTGTATACGATCACATACTGTAGCCTATATCTCTCTATTATGCGGGGAAATACTTTGGAACAGACCGGTGATTTTCTGGTGTTTTTAGTATGTTATGTCCAACCCTATTTACTTTGTGTTATGTTCGCAAAACCTAAGTTTGACTTTCATTTGAAATGTGTAATTTATAGGTTTCCTACCGACCTGGCTCTCATATTTAACATAGTCCAAATTGTTTGCAGAAGGCGTTTGGACGTTTATAAGATTGTCAGGCATACAATTCTAACTCAATACCTTATTCGGAATTGTTTTATTATGTTTAGCCTAATCAAGCCATTAACATTTACTGCAGGTACAAGGCCACAAATAAAAAACACTGAGAGAAAACGACTATGAAAGTAAACGCAATTCTGTCATTATTACGATCAAATGTGTTATGCTGTTTAGCTCAAATAAATTATTTAAATGCTTAACCTTACATGAAGTTTGGACTGCCACTGCCAACTCAGTGCAGTGTAGCACTCGCAACTCAAACTTCAGATCGGAATAGGCTAGGCGACTTGGTTTGTTCAAGACAACCTGGAACTCGAAACTAGGAAATCTCTGACTTCAGTGCGTTCAAGACAACTGGGAACTAGGAAAAAACGCGCTCCAACTGGGAAATAATTTTGAACGGTCATCCAACTCGTAATTAGAAGTCGGAAATTCGGCCATCAACCGATTTTTGTCTAGAAGGGATACAGAGTTTCAGAGTTCTCAATTGTCTTGAACAAACCATGCGAAAAGCATACTCAAAGTCTTTCTCTTCACCTCCTCAAAACACCATTTTCCTAACCTTAACCTCAGTTTCCTAAACTTCTACTTTAATGATACTAACCTGCTGCGTAAATTCATACCACTCAGGAAGGAGACGTGTTCTGTCTCCTAGAGATCAACATACTTTAGTGCGAAAAGTGCAAATCAATCCCAGAACAAGAGCAAAGGACCTTCTGAAGATGCTGGAGGAAACCGGTACAAAAGTATCTATATCCACAGTAAAACAAGTTCTATATCAACATAACCTGAAAGGCCGCTCACCAAGGAAGAAGCCACAGCTCAAAAACCGCCATAAAAAAGCCAGACTACGGTTCGCAACTGCACATGGGGACAAAGGTCGTACTTTTTGGAGAAATGTCCTCTGGTCTGATGAAACAAAAAATAGAACTGTTTGGCCATAATGACTATTGTTATGTTTGGAGGAAAAAGGGGGAGGCTTGCAAGCCGAAGAACACCATCCCAACCGTGAAGCACGGGGGTGGCAGCATCATGTCAGGAATTGTGAAAAACTGATTTTTATATTTATTTGGCTAAGGTGTATGTAAACTTCCGACTTCAACTGTAGGTGTCTGGATAGATAGACTGTAAACAATCCTTCCATACTCACATTAAGCATCTCCAATCCAAAATTAAATCTAGAATCGGCTTCCTATTTCGCAACAAAGCATCCTTATCTAATGCTGCCAAACATAGCCTCATAAAACTGACTATCCTACCGATCCTTGACTTTGGCGATGTAATTTACAAAATAGCCTCCAACACTCTACTCAGCAAATTGGATGCAGTCTATCACAGTGCCATCCGTTTTGTCACCAAAGCCCCATATACTACCCACCACTGCGACCTGTATGCTCTCGTTGGCTGGCCCTCGCTTCATATTCGTCGCCAAACCCACTGGCTCCAAGTCATCTATAAGTCTTTTCTAGGTAAAGCCCTTATCTCAGCTCATTGGTCACCATAGCAGCACCCACCCGCAGCACGCGCTCCAGCAGGTATATAATACATGATATGACTCCCACCAGCATTAGTGTGATAATATACTACATTGTATGACTCTGTATCATGCTATATGATGTATGTGTGATGTCACAGGTTCACAATTTGGGATGTGGTAAAATAAATTGGGATCCTGTTCATTTACATATACACCACATACAGTTGAAGTCTGAAGTTTACATACACCTTAGCCAAATACATTTAAACTCAGTTTTTCACAATTCCTGACATTTAATCCTAGTAAAAATTCACTGTCTTAGGTCCGTTATGATCACCACTTTATTTTAAGAATGTGAAATGTCAGAATAATAGTAGAGAATCATTTATTTCAGCTTTTATTTCTTTCATCACATTCCCAGTGGGTCAGAAGTTTACATTCACTCAATTAGTATTTGGTAGCATTGCCTTTAAATTGTTTAACTTGGTTCAAACGTGTCAGGTGGCCTTCCACAAGCTTCCCACAATAAGTTGGGTGAATTTTGGCCCATTCCTCCTGACTGAGCTGGTGTAACCGAGTCAGGTTTGTAGGCCTCCTTGCTCCTTCCTGAACGGTATGGCGGCTGCGGGGTCCCATGGTGTTTATACTTGCGTACCTATTGTTTGTACAGATGAACGTGGTACCTTCAGGCGTTTGGAAATTGCTCCCAAGCATGATCCAGACTTGTGGAGATCTACAATCTTTTTTTCTGAGGTCTTGGCTGATTTCTTTTGATTTTCCCATGATGTCAAGCAGAGGCACTGAGTTTGAAGGTAGGTCTTGAAATACATCCACAGGTACACATCCAATTGACTCAAATTATGTCAATTAGCCTATCAGAAGCTTCTAAAGCCATGACATCCTTTTCTGGAATTTTCAAAGCTGTTTAAAGGCACAGTCAACTTAGTGTATGTAAACTTCTGACCCACTGGAATTGTGATACAGTGAATTATAAGTGAAATAATCTCTCTGTAAACAATTGTTGGAAAAATTACTTGTGTCATGCACAAAGTAGATGTACTAACCGACTTGCCAAAACTATAGTTGGTTCAACAAGAAATTTGTGGAGTGGTTGAAAAACTAGTTTTAATGACTCCAACCTAAGTGTATGTAAACTTCCCACTTCTGTGTATTTCACTGGTCACCCCCAAAGCCAACTCCTCCTTCGGCCGCCTTTCCTTCCAGTTCTCTGCTGCTAATGACTGGAACGAATTGCAAAAATCACTGAAGCTGGAGACTCATATCTCCCTCACTAACTTTAAGTATCAGCTGTCAGAGCAGCTTACCAAGCCCTTAACCAACAGTGCAGTTAAAAAAAGAGTTGAGAACATATTTACCAAATAACTTAATTGTTATAGATTTATTATAGGAAGATATATTTTGTTAAACAACATATGATCATTGATAAACATGTATTATTGACATAAAGGAAATATGATTGATTGTATTTCAAAAATATTTGATATGATAAGGTCATATGATTGATTGCATATAGATTGCCATGTCAAATCATCATTAGGCCCATTGTGAAATATAGCATCTTCTTCCTATGAGCTCTGGCACCATGGTGTGGAATCTCCACCAACCGGGTGACACTCACTCCTGGCAAGCTCGCCAAATGTTAGGGTTCGTTTCCTTGTTCCTTGTCAATCATTGGTGAAATTAGCATTATGACAATATCTTTAAATTAAAATCATTCAAAAACCTTTATTAATGCAATTGCAGACATAAGTTGACAATCAGGAACATAGCACGCATGTTTCCCAGTAAGTTCTGCATCAAACAAAAAGGTCCCATGTTACTTTATCAAACCCGAAGTCCAGCCTTTAGTGATGTCACTGCCTACGTCATTACCTTTTACTCATGAGACCAAAACCATGCCCACAAAGCTATATAAACAATGCTTTTAGTGTGTTATCTAAAAGCTTAGCAGTAAATATGTCCAAGTTGATTTATAGTGGAATGTCTGTGTAGTCTTATCTCCTACACTCCCCTGCAGAGTTCTGTCTCAGAGGGGTCTCTTTATATGTATATATAAATAAATAAATAAGAGAGAGAGAGCATTAAAATCTCAATGTGTAAATATATTGTTAATCGGTAGTCTAGGACCCTATAAATGTAAAGAGGGAGGGGTCTTATAACCCCTCCCCTTCTATTAATTAGCATAATCAATTATTGTAATACATCAATCATTTGGTACAGCCCCAATCATGACCCCTAGGTGAACCCGACACCATCCTCTTCTGATGACCATGAGTTGATGCTCCCTCTGAATGCAGAACACCATCAGTTTTGCAGTGGATTGTTCAACCATGGGTTTACACTGGGGAAAGAGAATTCAATACAAAATGTCTCAATCAAAACCTGCATAAAGAGAGGTAAGCATAGCGTATGTGCTCGTATCAATAACTCTTTCAAGCCTTTCTTGGAAAATGATTAATGATTGCTTTATATGTCTGCCAGCATAGTACTACTTTTGTCTAGTTGTTATAGGTGAATGTGGCTCAATATCACTTACTTCTTTAAGTTGGGCACTTTCAGCATTGCCAACACTTTGATTCTCTTTGGGTCGTAGACACAGTCCTCCTCTTGGTTGCTCGGCACCATGCCAACATTAGGTGGTACCCAGGCAGTGTCAAAGCCATGCTCAGTGTGCCAGGTCTTCTGCATGGGGTGTCTCTGCCTTTTTATCACCTTAACTCTGCCTACATCCACCTTTACTTTCAGAACCATCCTATCAGAGTCAGGAATGGTCATCAATGGGGTGTTGAGGGGGTATCTAATGACTTTTCGAATGTCTCGACTGAGGTAGACACCGGCACCAAGCATGCCATCTTTGGAAGGTTTGAATCCATTTCTCTGTATATCCACAGCAATCTGTTTTGATGTTCCATGATACATCACATAGACGTGGCTGTCCTCAGGGGAGACTCCACTCTGTAGATGATCATACTGAGATCTGTAAGACAGGGAGACCATTTTGTATAAAGTATATTGGATTCAGTAGGCCTATGTACATTATTTCAAATTCTAAGATATTTTATCTTTAAAGGGATAATCCACCCACAGAAATAAAAATTATGAAACTCATGTCAATTTGGTGAAAGCCTATGTTTTATCAGTGGGTTAAAAAAAATAATTCCAAGTGGTCCTTCTGTGAAATCAGGAAATCGTGTAGGAACGCATCATATGGTTCTCCTCACTGCGGATAGACACTAACATTTCATAACGCTTTTAAAACAATTACCTGCACTCCAGATCACCAAATTATCCTATAGATGATATGGCATACTAGTCTATATCCTCATGACAAAGTATATAATTCACTTAGATGTGCTCAATCTAAAAAGTGTACCAAATTATTTAACTATTTTTTTCTGCGTGTGTCTGTGGGAAACAGCCGTTGTTGCCATAGCAACGTACTCTGCACTGCTCTGGACAGAAATTAACTGCACATTGAACTGGGTGAGAGACTAAATTAACAGTGCAGTTTGTTTAGTCGATTTTTACAGCTAGCTACATTACACGCTGATATGGACTTTCGTATGATCACAGATAGAAGAATGAGCCAGATATTTCACTGGATGTATGCTCCGGAGTGGCGCAGTGGTCTACGACTGGTTTGAGTCCAGGTTGTATCACATGTGTGATTGGGAGTCCAATAGGGCGGTGCACAATTGGCCCAGCGTCGTCCGGGTTTGGCTGTAATTGTACATAAGAATTTGTGCTTAACTGACTTGCTTAGTTAAATAAAGGTTCAAAAACAAATGTGAAGCGTTCGGTTGGTTTCCACTCACTGCCAAATATGGTGAAGAGAGGAAGCCCAGTCCCCGGCAGTGGGACAAGATTGAGCGAGATGGATTTTGGACGACATTCTACACATTTTCTCATCGATTAAACATTTCAACTCAATACAGTTTACTGTTTCCAAAACTACACCCTGTAACAACATAGTGGACTAAGTTTAGTAGACTTTACCTTTTGCCGAAGTTTCGAAAATATTTAGGAGCGAAAGGGCGAATTTAGTTATTGCACACGGACACTTCAGAGTAGGCGTTCCCTAATGTAAATATGCAAATAAATGCTAGAACGCGCCTTAGGAAATCTCTAGCTCGTGCTTGGCTCTGCCCACCTTGATTTTTCTGCCCACTATGATTCGTTTGCTTCCATTGGAAACGACAGGCTCTGGTCTATCTTGGGTTAGTTTTACAAACCTTTGGTAGTATTGTGTGTAGCGACGTTTTCTAGCTAGCCAGCTGCCCAAAGAAATACCATTGCACGGTGGATTTTGTAGTTGACTTGAGCTGCAACGGATTTCTACAACGATTTTCATATGTTGCTACCAACCTTGTTATAACGACAAAATGAAACATTTGTTCACAAAAAAATACTGTTTTCACATATTAGTGTTATTTATCAGTTTAACACTGTCAATCACAATAATTCATGGGTTGGGGTTGATTATCCCTTTAGGTTTCTTGAAAAGAGTGCAGTCTTTTTCATACTTACAAGTTATCTTCAGTAACCTTCATGACCTCGATTACTTTGATTCTCTTTGGGTCATAGACACAGTCCTCCTCCTGGTTACACAGTACCATGCCAACATTAGGAGGAACCCAGGCAGTGTCAAAGCCATGCACAGTGTGCCATGTCTTCTGCATGGTGTGGTTCTGCCTGTCTATGACCTTAACCCTGCCGACATTCACTCTGACTTTTAGTACTCTTTTCTCAGAGTCAGGAACATCAAGAGGGTATTTACAGGCTTTTCGGATGTCCCGACTAACATAAACACCAGCACCAAGCATTCTATCTGCACTTGATGGTTTGAAGCCGTCCCTCTTAATCAACTCTGCGCCCTCTTTTGAGCAGCCATGAAACATCACATATTCTCTGTGATCTTCAGGATGAGACTTGCTGTCAAGCAAGTTGATGTAGTATGGGGAATCAGGGTTAACATCCATAGTAACCAAACTGCTGTTAAATACACCTCTGCTGAAATGAGCTGTAATATAAGTACACACATTGCAATTACAATTTGTAAGTTAACATAATTAAAATTCCTAAGGCTGAAACTGTTACACTAAATTGTTATGGCTGAATAATATTTCAAAATATGCTGAATTATTACACTAGCATTATAACACGATCATGTAAAGACTTATTTAGTAAGTAAACAGGGGTTGTTTGATAGCCACGTGTCCAGTAATAAGTTAACCGTTCTTACCTGCTGCTGCAAGACAAATGCAGGAATACTCCGTATGCTTAGGAAACCTAGCGCCTAGGTTTCAATTCCTGACTGCAGGCCAATCTTACCTATTTAGGTTTCGTTTCCTGGTCTAGTCTTGCAGTGGCGACCCGTCATTCAAGGAAGGTAAGAACCACATTTTTAGCAAAAACAAATGTAACCCTCTCACCGGGTTCGAATTTGACTTTCACGATATTACCTTACATAGAATATCTCGGATGTTAGGTGAGAAGGACATCTCCAATAAGAATCCCTATTGTAAACTATCTAGGGTGATGACAACTAGGGTATTAACTTCAGATGGAATGATTATAGGTTTGCATTGACACCCAGGCAGTGTCAAAGCCATGCATTCAATTAAATTGAAACGATAAATGACTCCACCAAGACAACATACATAAGGTTCAAGATGTGTATTATTACATTTTCAAAGCACCACATCAAAATAAAAATAAAATAATAAACCCCAATGATTCATGCACAACCCATGTCCAAATTATTTCAAGTTTACTTAACCCGTTGGGGCGCGTTGGAGCATAAAAAAAAAAAAACAAGCACCCCACCGTTGTGGTTACTCACTACTTATAGATATTCCCTCAGCGAAGTATGGCAGTTCCGTGCAGGTTTTCCTCACATGGTCCACAGCAAGCACAGCTATCAATGCAGACAGTACTCCTTAGCAGTAACCGATATCCCATGGGAACATGAACTCGCCAAGCAATTCTCTGTTTCGCTGCCAGACAATCCCAAAGGATTCACTCCATTGTGCTGGAAAGAAAGCTCTGCTGTTGGGACAGCTTTATGTAGGCCTTAACAGTTTGTGGGCAACACTTGTCACCGTTATAGGGCAATTCATGTATTGTTTAGTGTTGCGTCTTTGCTGGCATGCATCTAAAAACATATATTTTGAGTTTGCCCCACCAAGATTTACATGCTAAAATCGTCACTGTTGTCTTGTCCCAACAGTTTAGCATCATTTTTTTATCAAATCTCAAATGAAAAGCAACCGTGCCCACTCAGATAAACCTAATCTAATGGGGACATTATGATACTTCTTACTTTCAAGAATTTTGTTATTGCACCACTGGCAAGTTGATGTTCCTTTATCACACTAGAATCAGCTTCAGTAACGTGTTAGCATCTTAATCGTAGTAGCATCTGTAAGGTTCTAGAACTCTCATGCCATCCACATGAAACGATACCCACTCAGGCAGTAACCATTACATATGTGGCCTCCAACGACGAGCCACTGGCCAATGCTGACTTATTCAGGAGGTCATATCAGCTGTTGATTTCAGTTTTGAAACATTTATTACTATTTACAACTCCACAGTTACAACAACAGTCTTTCCCATTCCCATATTGATTTATTGGCTAGTATTAAGAGCAGTTTTCCATCAGATTACAAGACCAGCAGGTAGACAAGGTGTTTGGTTTCAACACAACGGTACAAGCCACATCAGCTTTATTGCCCATGTTATCCCTGAGAATGATGCATAGAAATGAATGACTGATTATAAAATACTTCAACTAATTTCTTCAAATACTTTTTAAATGTAGGCCTTTACAGTCACTGTAAGTAAGACAAATAAAACCCAATCTTTGACCCCCCTTTTTTTTTAACCTCATACAGCAAAGTGGCACATCCCAAATGAAAGAGCACCTTTTGGCAGAACAGTACATATAACATCCTACATAGTGAGGTGTAAAACTAACTTTTAAAGGTAAATTAAATGTCTTCCTACCCACCGAGGCCAGCATTATGATTCTTCCAAAAAATGACTTGTGTTGTCATTTGAAGGGCTATGAGAGTTCGCCTCATCCGCAGAGGCAGATTGGGACAGAACCCCCTCACTCTGTGTGGGTGTGTCAGAAACAGCAGCAACATTTATAGGAGGCTTGGCCTCCAGCACTCCACTGTCCAGACCCACAGGTGGAATCTGCTGTTCCCAGTCTTGTAACATGGACTCCAGCAGGCCAGAGTCTGCAGGGTTGCCTGTGGTGGTGGTTGTGCTAGGCGCTAGCACGCTGTTGCTTGTGCTGCTGCTTACCGGGCAGGTGTGGTTAGCATCGTTAGCGCCTTCGGCAGTATGTTGGTCACTGTCGCTGTCTATGGTGATGACAGTGGGCGAGTGTTTCCTGGACCCTGTGCGCTCTTTGCTCCTGTGCCTCTTGCCCTTCTTCTTGTGCTTCTTCTTCTTCTTCTGGTGCTTCCTGGTTTGCTCCGAGGAGCTGCCCTCAAAGATGATCTCCACGCTGAGGCTCCTGCTCCTCTTCCCCCCAGACTTCTCCTTGGACTTCCTGTGACGCTTCTCTTTGCTCTTCTTCTTGTCTTTCACATAGGACGAGGTGGTGGAAGAGGGAGGCTCGTCGAGGGCTTTGGAGGACTGGTCTTTGGGGGCAGGTTCCTCCAGGTGTCTCGATTTGTACTTTCTCTTCCCGCTGGGCTTCTCGTGACGAGACTTCCTGTGAGCGCCGGACGGCGAACAGGTGCTGGAACGACTTCTGGAGCGCCTCTTATCCCGCCGGTGGGAATCAGGACTCTGGCTCGGGGACCTGCAATCGATGTTCCTGTGTGAGCTGGAGTAGTAGGACCTCCTCTCTGTGTAGAGCGTGGCACTGCTGTCCCTCTCACTCTCCCGGCTGTAGTAGTGCCAGTGATAGGAGTGTGACGATGAGTCGTGGCTGCGGCCTGATCGGCTGCTATCTTTATTGTCCCTCGTCTTCTCCCATTTAGTGTGGGAGCGGTCGCGGCTTTGGGAGCGTGACTGCCTCCTGCCTCTGGACAGAGTGCTGTCGCTGTTGATGGAGATAGCCGGGCTCTTGGTCGAGCGGCTGCGGTCGGCGCTCCTGGACCTCCTTCCCCGGTCTCTGCTTCTCGACCGTGGCCTCTCTCTAGATCTATCTCGACTGTGACATCTCCTGCCGTCTTTCTCAGTTTGTCCTCTGTTTTTGCTTGCTGACTTACTGGATGATGTCTCACATCTAATTGAGGGTGAGGTGTTATGTCTCTCCTTGGAGCACAATACATCTTGCTTCCTTTCCACCCCATCTGCCTTCCCAGGACATTGGCCTTGAGAGGAGGCGGGGCTAAGGCTGGTGAAGCGGATGTGTTGAAGCAGCCTGGGCACTTCATCTTTGATCTCCTCCAGAACAGACTCCTCTGAGTCAGAGGACAGCTTGACCAGCTCCGGAGTCCTTTCAGCAAGGGGTTTTACAAAGCCCACGATGATGCAATCCTCATCGCCAGAGGAGGTACACGCCGGTCCGTCCTTGTCGGTTTTCACCCAAGCAGAGTCCGCAGTCAGGCGAGGGGCCTTTGGCTGTAACACTGCTCCGCACTCCTCCCCCACACTGCTCTCTGAGTCAGAGTCTCTGATGGATAGCAGCAGGGCCCTGGTGGGTTCTGTTGTGGAGTACGAAGGTCCGGGTGTCTCGTCGTCCCATGTTGACTGGCTCAGGGCGCCCCCGGACATGGGGTCCAGCTCCACAGAATCGCCCTCCTCCTCATCCTCGGAGATGGCAATCACAGAGGAGTTGGAGCTGCTGCCCTCGTCCGAGGACGGCGCAGGGCAGTCGTAGACAGCATGCTGGTCGTAGGCCTCCATGTTGAAGGGTGCTCGGGCGAAGTTGACAAACTCATGCAGGAAGTGATCGGTTCGGGCCTGGAGGAAGGGCTGTAGCTCCTCGTGGATGGCCCGGTCCTCCATGTCATAGCGGGTGATGCGGGACATGATAATGTGCTGCACAATGTTGACCAGGGAGCCGTGAGCACCGTACAGCACCACCAGCTCTCTCTTCAGCCAGGGCAACAGGCGGTGCAGGCAGGCCGGGTTCCTCTGAAAGAACTCCGCCGTGATGTCCCGGGAACGGCCACCGTCTCGCACACTCCGAACTCGCACCCCTCGCCGGTAGAGCGCCCGTCTGAACTTGATCATCTCCTGCTCACGGAGGCTGCGCACGGTCCGGCCCTCACTTTCTGCCCGCCTCCTGGCCGCCAGGCGCGCCATCATGCGGCGGAGGCCTCGGTCCTGTCGAGGAGGGGGGGAAGCCCCCGTTAGGGCCTCAAACATGACCCCGTTGTCGGGGGGAGGGGATGTTCTTCTCTGGTCCTGCCGACGCGCCCCCGTCAGCGTGGTGCGGTAGCGGAACCGTTCCCCTGCGAAACTCCCAAAGGAACCGTTCTCCGTGGGCCGCAGGTCATACTTCTTGAAGTCCTTCTCTGATTGTATACTGTGATAGATAGAGTTGAATGGCTGCTTGCATAGCGGGCACTCAGCTTTGTTCTTGGACCACTCGTGGATGCAGCGGAAGCAGAATTTGTGCAAGCAGAGATCGAGGTAGGCCATGTTGTTGAATCGGTCCAGACAGATGGGGCACTTAGAGTCTGGAGACGCCTCGGCAGACAAAACCTCAGAGGACTTGTCCAGGGCACTCTTCTTGCGTAGCCGTAAGGTCATCTTTGCTGCTGCCATGGTGATAGTCTAGGGAAGAAAATATTGCTTCATGTTAAACAGTGTTTTCAATAAAGGGACACAACACAGCACTGACTTTGTTCAAACTTAATTTTCTGTAATATACTGTCACTAGCTGGGCCCATTGGCAGATGCAGAGACAACTCTTTCATCTACACACCCTTACATATAATTTCAAAGGTATTAATTCAACCTGCAAACAGGGAAGCATTTTGCAAGAGGAGCATCTAAACATTTTGTCATTATCCAATGTGTTACATAATCAGAAAACTATAATAATAAAGATTGTACAGGGGTCACAGCTAACTGTCAGAGCCATTTAGCCAAATTGACCATAGATGGCAAAATGACTGTCAACCAATTTCAACAGAATCTTACAATTAGCTCACCACAGTTGTAAAATGATAATAAAGCCCAATAACTTCCCATGTAATGTTATATTACTTGAACGTGTATTTTACTTGGTAAGGTTAACGTTAGCTAGCTCGATAGATAACTTTAGCAGCTACGTTAGCTGTTCTGACTCATCTAGGGTTGGACAGTGAACACTCATAATGGTTGACTTTGGCCCTAATCTCTGACCGATAATCCTGACAAGAAATGATGTATTCATGACATGTTTGTGAGTCTGAATTGTGATAAATGACAGCTTGGGTAAATTAGCAAAATAGCTTTCAGCTAGCCATCTTTCGTCCCTTTGCTTACCAAAAAAAAAGCCGGGGATCCGAGGCAAATGTCTAAGAATCCTGTCCGCGACAACACTCAAGACCTCTCATATTATCTTTTCATATTTCACTATTTCCATATGTACTAAAGAGAAGTACATTAATTTAGTTGTTTACCACACTCTTTGGAGTTGGCCTCCTGTTTCATACCGTGATGTAATGCTACGTTTAAAAAAACGCAAAGGACGATGGTATACTGGAGGGTGTTGACCTTCCGCTTTGGAGTGAAGTACTTTTTTTATGGTCTCGTGCGCCACCTATTGACAGTAACTTTTAACAGAGGATGAATTATCTGGAAAGCAACCTAATCTGGACATAGACGACAGTAGTGTACTAATAAACCATAGCCATCCATAATATACAAACATCAAATATGATTATGAGTTTGGTTACACTATTGGTTACTTGTGTCAAATCGTTTGCAAAGCTCTTATTTTAAACGTTTAAACAGAGGGTAGTGTGAACGGCCCAATACATCACTGAGGCCAAGCTTTCTGCCATCCAGGACCACTGTACCAGGAAGGCCCTAAAAATTGTCAGACTCCAGCCACCCTAGTCATAGACCGTTCTCTCTGCTACCGCACAGCAAGCAGTACCGGAGCGCCATGTCTAGGTCCAAGAAGCTTCTAAACAGCTTCTACCCCTAAGCCATAACACTCCTGAACACCTAATCAAATGGCTACCCTGACTTTTTGTATTGACCCCCCCCCCTCCCTCTTTTACACCACTGCTACTCTGTTGTTATCATCTATGCATAGTCACTTTAATAACTCTACCTACATGTACATATTACCTCAACTAACCAGTGCCCCCACACATTGACTCTGTATCGGTACCCCCCTGTGTATAGTCTCGCTATTGTTATTTTACTGCTGCTCTTTAATTACTTGTTACTTTTATTTCTTATTCTTATGTGTATTTTTTTTAACTGCATTGTTGGTTAAGGGCTCGTAAGTAAGCATTTCACTGTAGCCGTTGTATTCGGCACATGTGACTAATACATTCTGATTGAAACACTGGATCTGAATTACTCAAATAAATGCAGCACTCTTTCCCCCACATTCTTGTCCAAATATACTTCTCTGACATGTATTAGTATTGTAAATATTATTTAATGACATATACAAAGTTTTTTTTTTACAACAGGGCAGGGACAAAAAGACATTGTGTAATTCTTTCAACTATGTCTTCTTCAGTGGTGACCATGGCTCTCTGGGAGGTCTGGAACAACCTCTCCCGTCTCCAAGATGGTGTCGCCCTGAACACAGACAGGGAAAATTAACAGATAATGAAAGAGTCAGTTGCTAGATGTCCCTACTCTTTCATTACAAGGTCTAGGAAAGCTGTCTGGGAATCCAGGGCTTTTGTGGTCCGTTGTAGCTCAGTTGGTAGAGCATGACTATTGTAACACCAGGGTAGTGGGTTCAATTCCCAGGATTGCCCATATGTAAAATGTATGCACGCATGACCGTAAGTCGCTTTGGATAAAAGCATCTGCTAAAATACATTATTTTGTGTTACCATAGTAGGCCACAATTACAGTGTAGTTTATATATAAGCTACACTGCAATTCAGTTCTTTACTGTAAACTGCCAAAGTGCACCATTGTGTCACATGCATCTGTTAATAAATCTATAAGCAATAAATCACATTTTATTGGTCACATATACACATGGTTAGCAGATGTTACTGCAAATGTAGCGAAATGCTTGTGCTTCTAGTTCCGACAATGCAGCAATATCTAACAAGAAATCGAACAATTCCACAACAAAACCTAATACACACACATCTAAGTCTGATATCCAGTAGTTCTTCCCGGCTGTATGTAATAACACTTAAGTTTTTCTGGGCTAACAATGTAAGAAATAACACATAAAAAACAAAACACGGCAAAGTTTCCTAAGGACTAGAAGTGAGGTGACCCTCTGTCGGCGCCATCTTGTCCAATCATCAATACAAAAGGAAAGGGAAAGGGGGATACCTAGTCAGTTGTTCAACTGAAATATGTCGTCCGTATTTAACCCAACCCTTTCTGCCCACCCACTGGGTACAGATGGCAGTTCAACATCTACTTTTGATTTACATTTGGTTGAGTTGTCAACTAATATGAATTTAATGTGAAATCAACCAAAAATGTCACCCAGTCATTTAGGTTAAAAGTTAGGTGAAAAAAATACAAAATTCCCCAATGACTTTTGGAAAACTAATTGGTTTTCCATGTTGACATTTGCATTTTTCAGTTGAAATGACATGGAAACAATGTATGTTTCAACCTGTTTTTGCCCAGTGGGCAGTGAATCCACTGTAACACTAAGAGCCAATTCACAGACACAGATTAATCATAGTCTGGACTAAAAAGCACTTACAATGGAGATTCTTCATTGTATGTGCTTTTTCATACAGGACTAGGCTTAATCGTGTTCCTATAACAACACATGAGATGTACTTACAGGGAACAGTCTGGGCTTCAGCTCCACGATGCCATAGGGCTTTTTCTGTGACAAACACACAAGCAGGACAGGTCAATGTTTTCGATTAAATTGAAGACTCTTCTATGACACATGCATGATACAACTTTCAATAGAGCAGGTATAGTGAATGAACACCAACAACCCCGGGCTAAAAACTGCAATCCACTACTGTATAATAACATTTCATAAATCGGAGCGCAATTAACTTTGAACATCCAAGGTCAAACACATTATCAGTCTTCTTGACCATTAGGTCTCAGCCTTTTAAATCAAGACCTGTCTGTCTAGGCAGTAGGTCAAGGGAAAGCATTAGCAATGCTGATTTTTGAGTGACACAGCCTGGCATTTCATGTCTGATTTAGAGCTGGGAGGCCTGGTGTTTTAAATCGAACCAATTAGGCCTGTGAGGTGGTTGGAAGAATCCAGGTGGTGTCTGGTTGGGCCAAAATCCTCTTACACTCCAGGAACAGGTTTTCCTAACAACAACATTACTACATGAATGAAAATACAATATAATTGTTGGTGTTGAATTGATTGAACTTACAGCAACATGATACTTCACATAATAATGCACAACCCAGGCAGGGATCAGCAACCGGGTCAAGGCGAACACTCCACCAGTGTAGACTTTGTAGGTCTGGAAAGAGAGCAACACAAAGGGGACGTGTGTCACAAATGTTAACAGGTGTTGTTGATTTCTTGCTGACAACAGTTGATGCACTTTTTCGGTACAACTACTAGTTAGCAACATGCCAGTAGCTATGTTACATTCAGGTTGGCAGTGGCACAGGTGACTGGCATCACACCAAGCATGAGAATACTAGTCAATGTGGCTATGGTAACTAGTGACGACCCATGCAACTGGCTAGGCTAGCTAGTAAACAGTAACACCGACGTCTCAAAACAAAAACATAGCACGTAGCTATCCCAAATACTAGCTAGTTAGTCATTCTAATCCAATTCACACAGTGTTGTTCGTTGATATAGTACAATGAAATGGCCAAAATGATGAACTCACGTAAAGTCTCCACAGGGTCTTCGGTTCCAGAAAGCCAGCCCAGAATTTTGCCACCGGCCCGGGGGCTGTCTTTGGCAGCACGGGCTCTCTGGGACTGAGCTCTTGGTCCTTCAGCCATTTCCTCCTGAGGTTTGAAATCTGCTCTACGCGGAGCTTTTCGTCTGCTGTGTAACCAGTCATGATTAAGAAGGGCTAGTTCTTATTTTCTTGATATTCAACCTCACTACAATGACACCATGGAGGACACCGCCATGGAGTGCACAGCCAAAACTCATGAAGAAGAAAACAGTCAACGACAACGGTAACTACACATTTCCCCCCTTGGCTGAGTGTGTGAGTGACATCTACGGGACTGGAGGAGGAAACAAAACAGGTCATTTTTCATGATCACTGATTTCACTGATGCATTGTGCAAAATATGCTACACACAATTGCTTACTACATTTTTTACATTCATCCAAAATGAAGGAAACTCTGTATTATGTATCCATATGCTTTTTACTATAATGGTAAATGTCTTTGTGAATTGCTATTAAGATGTCATAAACAGTGAATGATAATGAGTTTTCTGTTTGGATGCGGTTGCAGCATTATAAACTGTTGTCACCATATGACCATTCTACCACTGTCCCGAGGGCATAAGCAAGTCCTCAATCAATTGTATTTTATAAAGCCCTTTTTACACCAGCAGTTGTCACAAAGTGCTTACAGATACCCAGCCTAAAACCCCAAAGAGCAAACAATGCAGTTGTAGAAGCACAGTGGCTAGGACAAACTGTAATCTAATTTGTGCCCAGTATAGACTGGTGAGGTGTGAAACCTTAGCTATCATCAAACATTATTGCTTCAGAGGGCTTTTTCAATCATTAGTCATAACACTTAAAATACGAGCTGAAATGTTTGACATTTGTACATAATATGGGTTATATAAGGACTAGTTATAATGTGATGTATTATCAATAGTTAGTGATACAGTATAGTCAACTGTCTTGATCATCAATTTGTTAAGCAAACTATATCAATGTCTTCTGAAATATAGTGGACTTTATCAACACATCCACAAAATCATTCATCCGTATGTGATGCAGAGTGTAACAGAGTAGGTCAACTAGTGTGTAAGTTGCCATCAATACATAAATCAATGAACAGAAATAGTGTGCTCTCCTGACAGTAGTACTACAGCCAAATATATAGTTGAGTGTTCCCTCCATTCCCCGTACTGGGTTGTAAAACAACATGATTGCTTTCTGATGACGGACAGTGTCGAAATACTCACAACATTAAAAATATATAAAATACGGATATTTTATGTCACTCATCAAATAAAACCACTGACATGTCCATCTGAAATGTCTCTCTTTTCTTATTAGAATTATGAATTTATTTCAAACTGACCATAGGCTTATATTTAGGCTTATATATATTGGAATATATAGGCTTATATATTCCAAGTACAGAGGACATAAAGGCTTGACGTAAACTCTGTTTCAAGTGGACTTTTCCCCATTGAAACTGATGTATGTTGTCTTTGCATTTGGATCCGATTGAAATAAGATCTACTCCAAATCAGATACGCTGTGACGGCTTTACATGTGTACAGAACGCGCCCAAGCATACATCAATAGTGATTTATTTTAGTAGCATATCATAAGAATTGGCATTATCCAACGAAAGATATGCACCAGTCCTGTCTATGAAATGCATTGAGAATTGTTTTCAAACCAGAGTCATTTAAATGACACAGGCCCCAAATGATGCATCATTAACAGTGTCATATGCAGAGATAGTTTAGTAAACTGATAAGCCTTTCATCAGAGTCCATGAGGATTTGCACAATATAGACTTATATCAGGCGGAATTCCGAGGCCACCAAGTGTACAGTAATCCAACCTGCAGCTTCTATCTAAACCACACACTAATCAAGTGGCTGTGGTGCAACCTAACCCAAGTGTTCCGTTCCTTGCAGAAAGTTGGCACTCGCCCCGATGAGTGCCGAAGAAACCACAGAAGGTTGACGAGAGCGGATACAACCCCAATAGCAGTTAGATTAGGAGAATGGCCTCTCCTCCACCTTTATCAGTGTATGTCTCCTCTGTGTGTATACAGCTTCTCTATGAGAAGTATATACTGTATATCTTACTTTTGGACTTTGACTCTTACAGCATATTAGGAAAAAGTGAAAAAATAAAAGGTTTGTTGTAGATGTAGGATCTTTATTCAATCACCCTGTTGCAGGAGAACGTTCCTGCAATGCAGGAAATTAAAAACGTGTAGTTTTCCACTTTGAAATTTCAGACTTGATGTGTCAACCCCTACAAAATGTCCATTAACTATAATCCACATAATAATTCTAATTTCCTCTTGCTGCAGGATATTTTCCTGCTGTAGCAGACTGTCTCATATTAAAGATCCTACATCTGTTGGTCAGAGTTGTTAGAGCGATAGTGCCATTGACTTCAGAGTAAAACATGATAAAGAAAACATTACAGTGGCAATCAAACCAGGCTCTCTTTAGTTGCATGAAAATCAATGAACCCATGACCCTTTCCGTGTATTTTTCCAAAACATTTTGGTACCCCAAAATGTTTGGTACACACCCAGTTTTGATTTACAGCAAGGGGCTGGTTTTGCTACCGCCCTCCTATCATGTATCACTCAAATACGAGACCATTGAAGGAGCATCTCCGACTCCCCCATATGCATCAGACAGCACTGGGGGAATTGGCGTCTTCCTCTCTCACTAGTAGAAGCTTGACCCATGTCAAAACATCTTCCCTTGAAATTAGGGCCAGGACACACCCCGAAGCCATTTAAATCAGTCCAGAATTAGGTTCATAGGAGGTATCGTCATCTGTTGGACCAAGGTTAGACCCAGAGAGCTGATCTCGTTCTCTATATATTTGTTTGTGGTTTGGGTAAGGCACACTGTGTCTCTTGGCTAGAACCACAGAGCAGATGGAAGTGTTCGGGATGACTTTCATTCCACCTCTAGTAAGTCAGATCCTGTTCTAAAGGGTACGTGTCCATCTTCAACCTCCCTAGACTGTCTCCAAACACACAACCAACCACAGTTATGTCTAGACAGACTTCATCAGGCGATGCAGCACAGACCAACTACACCCAGCCTTTCCATTGAATGAATCATTCATAAAGTATGAATATAATTCATGTTTGATAGAGGTTTTTCTACTAATTCAAAAGTGACTATTTTCTGAGTAGTTCAAGTGACTTGCAAAGGAAAACTGCAATTGACTTTTTGACAGGGGAAAGTTTATACAGTGAATATGGCAGTTGCCTACCATCATTTGTTATGAAGTGGAGAAGGTAAGTACAACACAAACTAGTGCTGTGTAATAGCTAAGAAAGAGAGCTGAAGGCATGACATGCCTGGTTGAAAAGTGTGTTAATTAGACACTCAATGCCATTTGAGTGATCGACAGATTGCATGCGCCCGACATATCCCATCTTGTGAGTGGATTAGGGTTAGGGTTAGACTCTGGAATACAGTGTTACAAGAGGACTGTGAGGAGTGTACCGTCTCGAAGTGAGCGAACTCAGTGACGTGGAGGGCTGGACACCATGAGGGTCGACGACATGAACCCCCGCACAGGGATGGTGGTGGCCATCAGCAGCCCCTTACTGTTCTTTGGCTTCATGTTCACCATGTCGGGCATGAAGGGAGAGACCCTGGGCGGGATCCCTCTCATCGCCATTGGACCTGCCATCTGCCTCCCAGGGGTGGTGGCTATCATTCTGGCTAACAGAACCAACGGCTGCACCAAGTTCCCCACCCGGCGCCAATGTCTCAACTGCCTCTGTCGCAAGTGTAGGAGGAGGAAGCAGATGCCTAGAACCAAAGAGTCTTCCAGGGTGGCCAGAGACTCAGAGGAGCCTGATGGGGACAAGAGGACTGAGACTGGGTATAGATCTGGGGCTGGAGCAGACTCTGTATCCATTACCATTACAACAGTGAAGGAGTCTGGTCATCTGATCAATAAAGTGAACCACAACCATGATGAGGTGCGACGCTACCCAGCTAGTGCCTTGATGGCCATGGCAGGTGCCCCTAACTACAGTATCTATGATAGTAAGTCCTACTCTATGGACAGTCACTGTGGGGCCTACAGTAGTAAGGTGCATCATGTGCCTCAGCAGCAACGGAACAGTTTTGTGGTGCACTACGAGGGAGACTTCTCTCCGTACGGACCCAGTTACTGCTACACCAAACCCAGAGATTTTATGTGGGGCATAGAGACTGTGGTCTAAGTGTGGATACTGAAGCCTACTGGGGAAACCCTATTACTGGAACTCGTAAACTACTACATCTATTTAGGTGTACCTGGGACATGAATAGTAAGCCTGTTTATCATACAGATAAATAATACTGCAGTACTAATGTTGAAGCAGGTAACATAAGAAAGACATTTGCAGTATTTGTTTCATGAATTAATTGTATGTTCCCTATTTATTTTGGATTTTTATTTCATATTGTATAAATATCTAATCTAAATGGGCATTAAGATATTTATCTAAATGGACATTTACATTTGCACTATTTTATATATTTTTGTCTTAATGATAAAGTATCTATTGCATATCTTATTCAGCAAAATCCATTTAATGCATTGGTGTGTTTGTGGTATAGTTACTAAATAAAGAAATGATGAAACGTTTTTGTGATTACATCTGCCCAGATGATGCACAAATCGACGTGAATCATGCAAACAGTTCAATCTGCACATTACAAACCTGTTACAGAGACCACTAGAAGGGGATATACCACTGCCAATGTACTGTAGAGGCTACTAAAAACAAATTATTAACAGTTTGGATGTGAATTATTACCTTACATTATTTCAAAATGTAAACTTCTCCAAGTACAGACAAATAACGAAAGATATTCCTGTTTAAAAAAAGTATACATCATGACAATGTATCTTCATCGGCGTGGTTTTCACCAATGAAGTCCAATAGAAGAAGAGAGTTGTAGTCTTAGCATGAATATTCATGATTAAAGCGGTGCATTGTTGGATACCACACATGCCACTTTTGGACTAGGCAACTTCCGATTCAATGACGACTGCTGTTACGCTACTATCAAAATAGGGAACATGACTGAGGAAATCTAACTATTGGTGCACTGAAAATCCCCATAAATGCTGCGATAGTATATCAGGTATGTGAACAGTAAATACTTGCCATAGTTCAGTACAGTTTGATAACTTGATGTAATCTGTATTTTGAGGAATTAGCTAGCTAAGCTACTCATGCTAACACGTAACAAAACGATAGCTAACGTTACATTTCACTCTGTGAAACTGCTAAAATTATGTCAGTAAGCTAGACAAACCCGTATAGTAGCGAATTACTAGCTAGCTAATAATTTATGTAGCCTTCATAATCGTGCATGAATTGAGTGTTTTTGCCAGCTAGGTTGCATAATAGCACGATCAGTCAATGTGACATGTTCCACAAAGACCAGCACGCTCAATCCAGACAAGTACATTGTAAAGGGAACGGGAGTTATGTTCTTGGCAATGTAGCTAGGTATTAATAGAACAAGATTAATTTCAAAACCGGTATGCTTTTTCGATTGAATGAGCAGTTTGATGGTTGTCACTAGTTACCCCAGCCACAAAGTCAAAATGGTCTAGTTCGTAAAAATGAATGAAAACAAAAATGTGCTTTTTGGTCTTTAAATTAAGGTTAGTCATAAGGTTCGCAGTGTGGTTAAGTTTAGGGTAAAGCTTAGATTTTAAGGAGATAATTTGTATGAACAGGCGGGGTTTAGTGATAATTATGACTTTGTAGTTGTGGTAACTAGTGAAGACCTTGTGCCAATCGTCATCTAACGTCACAACTGTCACATGTTGCAGGGGGTCACGTTATTTCCCATGCAACCTGAGCAATGTTCCTTCTCCCCTTGTACAGTATGTGACTGAATCTGTGACAGGTCTAGTAAAGCGAACGGTGATACCCCGCAGGGTGTACTGGTCTAAAGTTCAAATGATACCTGTGTGTATTTGACCCAGCTGTCAGGAGATACTAAGCTAGCTACTTTTACACAGTACATCCTATTTTGTGGGACTGGCAGCAGGTAGCCTAATGGTTAAGCGCATTGGGTCAGTAACTGAAAGGTCACTGGTTCGAATCCACGAGCCGACTAGGTGAATAATCTGCCGATGTGCCCTTGAGCAAGGCACTTAGCCCTAATTTCTCATGTAAGTCGCACTGCATAAGTCTGTTAAATGACTAAAATGATTGAAGCTGCACATAATAACCACAGAGGGCTGTAGCTAGCCAGTAGTAGCTACAAACCTAGAGCAGAGCAACATATCTTTTTGGTTCTGTTTTGAACACATACAGTATCTGATGTTATCAGACCTACATGTAGCTGAGATAAAGGTATGTCCTATTATACCTGTTATCCTGAAATACCCCTCTCTCCCTCCCTCTACCTCTCTTCCTCGCCAGGGTTCAGTGTGTGCGGCAGGTGTGGATGGAGTCAGTAACATCAGAGCACCCAGCATAGTTATCACAGACAGGACAATCCGAAGTAGTCTGTGTTCAGACCAACAGCCTGCACATCGGCAGGCAGGGGGAGAATGGTCAAGTACTTCTCTAACGATGTAGACATCAGGACCACGTGGGACCATGTTGTCTCTGCCTTCTGGCAGAGGTATCCCAACCCATTCAGGTACAGGACCTCGCGCTGACCTGCTTTTTATGGCGGATGCCTCAATGATTTGGTGAGATGCGCATCTAGTAGGAGAGAGAAGGGATATGCCTATTTACCATTGAGTAACAAACTCCAGACCCATGGAAAACCTGTCTGCTTTCTCCTACTATCAGCTGTGAATGTGAATCTGCACAAACAGCACCAACCGTCATTCTATAGCCAAACTGTGCATCTGCACTGTTCAACCAAATGTGTTTTTGCAAAATGTTCAGTGGACATTGGTACAAGTAGTCCTTATGCATAGAGTTGTACAGTTTGTTTAACTTTGCAGTCATTGTTTTTTGTTTGATATACTTTCTAAAGTGAAAGAATCGGAGTCTCCGCATCATTATGTTACTGTGGAATTGCCCTGCTCTCAATCACAATGAGACGATGGTGTCTGACGCTGTTACACAAGTTTAGAAAAAACAACAGTGAGAAGAGTTTATTAAGATGGAGAACTGAGAATGACCACAGTGGAGAAGTGATGCCAAGCTTTGTCAGATCAGAAGGAAGTGACTTAGTCAGTCAGTGGCTTCATTTAGTTTGTATTGTTCATTTCTGCTCTGTATTTAACCCAGCCATATTTTATTTGACTACTTGATTCAAGGTTTGTATACGATTGCTTATAATCAAATAGAAGTACTTCAAATGTACAAATCTGCAACTATTTAGCAGGTTAAATTCAGAAGTACTGACAATGTTAAAAATGTGTTTGTGGAGTATGTTAAGTGTCGTGAAAATATGTTATGTTGTCTGAACAACTAGTAATTGGACCAACTGATAGCATACCACAAACATTGTGTGTGTTCCCGTGCATCAGCACCCATGTTCTCACGGAGGACGTGGTGCTCCGTGAGGTGACGGCGGACCAGCGGCTTCTCTCCAGACGCCTGCTCACCAAGACCAATCGAATGCCTCGCTGGGCCGAGTTCCTCTTCCCCTCCAACCTATCACGCTCCGTCTACATCGTAGAGGACTCCGTCGTCGACCCGGTCACCAAGAGCCTCACCACGTACACCTGGAACCTCAATCACACTACGTTAATGGTGAGGTACACCCCGACATATGCTCCGTTCTGAGTCGACCCCTAGCCCCTACACCAAGAAGTGAGTAGGGTCTATGTGTTGATTTGGAACCCAGGGATACTGGTTCCCACAGCGTAGTGGTTGGAGAATGGTGCTTGTAACACCAAACGTGTGGGTTTGACACTCATGCCAGGCACATGTAGTTCATGTATGTGTTTGTTAGTACGTGTAGGTTTCTCTGTTTTACTAGGTTGGTGGACGCTCATGTCCCTGTACTGTACACTGACTCAGCACCATGTAGTGTCTTGTATTTGTTAGAAATCCGTGTTCTGTCTTTGGGAGATGGTATCAGCACCACCACCAGACAGAGGAACATGCTGTGTTTCCCCTACTGCATCTAGCAGCGGCGCACCGCCTCTAAAAAAAGGAAACACTGACACTATTAGTATTGACTAAGATAAGAATGTATCTACGTATTAGCACACAGCCTACTATTGAACAGAGACTTTGATATGCACGTCTACATGAAAACTGCTGTCCAAATAGTGTTATTATTGCATATCTTTAGATACGGAATGAAATATATTTCCCTCAATGGTTTAGGCTAGGTTGGTATCTGTCCCTTCATGACCTCCAGTGGTTGACCTATATTACAGCCACAAGACCCTAGACATTGACAAGAAAGTGCCCTCTGCGTTGCCCCGCCCCCCTGAGAGACTGGCTTGTTTACTGGTTGCGCTTGTTTGTTTTCTCTAGCAACCGACCGTCTCCAAGCCTACAGCACAATGAATATACTGTTTCCCAGAGAAATTCCTTCATGCTGATACCCACAATGTTTTCCATTGTATATAATTTGTGACATTTCCTAAAAAAAAAATGTGCAACATTTCCGCAGTCTGGCTGGATATTGGTTCAGACTGGTAAGCCCTTGACTAAAGAGACACAGACGTGAAATGTATTGTTGGTGGTTTTCTGTTTCTCAGGGACCTGGTTTGTTGGATGAGAAAGAGATGAAGTTGTGTAACCTCCTTTGAGTCAGCCGGGTGGGTGGATATCTCATGGTTTACATCTCAAGTCTCTACGAGAGTCAGAGTTCACTCCATTCTACGGTTAGCAATAGAACAAGGCTTTAATGTGAGAGACTGAAAGAGACATTTTATCTCACCATACCTGGTCAATGTCAACTAGACCTACACTACAATCATACACAGACCTTTTTTATGATTCAACCAACACTTTGTCCATCCCCTTCCCACTTTGTGTTCGTCTCAAGATCACCAACACTTTGTCCATCCCCTTCCCACTTTGTGTTCGTCTCAAGATCACCAACACTTTGTCCATCCCCTTCCCACTTTGTGTTCGTCTCAAGATCACCAACACTTTGTCCATCCCCTTCCCACTTTGTGTTCGTCTCAAGATCACCAACACTTTGTCCATCCCCTTCCCACTTTGTGTTCGTCTCAAGATCACCAACACTTTGTCCATCCCCTTCCCACTTTGTGTTCGTCTCAAGATCACCAACACTTTGTCCATCCCCTTCCCACTTTGTGTTCGTCTCAAGATCACCAACACTTTGTCCATCCCCTTCCCACTTTGTGTTCGTCTCAAGATCACCAACACTTTGTCCATCCCCTTCCCACTTTGTGTTCGTCTCAAGATCACCAACACTTTGTCCATCCCCTTCCCACTTTGTGTTCGTCTCAAGATCACCAACACTTTGTCCATCCCCTTCCCACTTTGTGTTCGTCTCAAGATCACCAACACTTTGTCCATCCCCTTCCCACTTTGTGTTCGTCTCAAGATCACCAACACTTTGTCCATCCCCTTCCCACTTTGTGTTCGTCTCAAGATCACCAACACTTTGTCCATCCCCTTCCCACTTTGTGTTCGTCTCAAGATCACCAACACTTTGTCCATCCCCTTCCCACTTTGTGTTCGTCTCAAGATCACCGACACTTTGTCCATCCCCTTCCCACTTTGTGTTCGTCTCAAGATCACCGACACTTTGTCCATCCCCTTCCCACTTTGTGTTCGTCTCAAGATCACCGACACTTTGTCCATCCCCTTCCCACTTTGTGTTCGTCTCAAGATCACCGACACTTTGTCCATCCCCTTCCCACTTTGTGTTCGTCTCAAGATCACCGACACTTTGTCCATCCCCTTCCCACTTTGTGTTCGTCTCAAGATCGCCGACACTTTGTCCATCCCCTTCCCACTTTGTGTTCGTCTCAAGATCGCCGACACTTTGTCCATCCCCTTCCCACTTTGTGTTCGTCTCAAGATCGCCAACACTTGACGTCTATCTAACGTATGGTGCTGTCAACTTGATGGATGAGCACCATAAGGAACACACACCCACCCACCCACACCCCACCAGATTATGCCCTCCGTCTAGTTAACGCAAAGCGTTGTGGTGGCGTGCTAGCGAGCGCTGTCTTGTTTTGATTCCAGTAGACGGCAGCTGAAGGAGGGGATGACTCATATCACTAGACAGATGGAACAACTTTGTAATTATCTACAAGATCATATTTCAAAACAAAATGTCAGATTCTTCCAAAACAGTATGTTATTATCACATGCAACCAGTTCCTCAAAATGAAGTGGAATTGATAACTTGTTCTTCATTCATTTTGCATTGAAGTTGTTTGCTTCTTTATGTATTGTGCCCTATAGTTGATGTCAGCAAACCAACACCACCTGGTTAACAACCCTCTCTCCCCCCATCCCTTCCTCCTTTCTTTCCTAGACTGTGGAGGAGCGCTGCGTGTTCCAGGAGTCAGAGGACCGGCCTGCCTTCACGCTGCTCAGACGAGAGGCCTGGATCTCTTCTGGAGTCTACGGCTTCTCCAGACCTATCCAGGTACAGCACCGATGTAGTACAGACCAGCACAACAGAAAATACCACAGCCCCAGAGCAGCTATAGGACAGGCCAGCCCCAGAGCAGCTATAGGACAGGCCAGCCCCAGAGCAGCTATAGGACAGGCCAGCCCCAGAGCAGCTATAGGACAGCCCTGTCTCCCTGTATGGATAGTGTACATCCAGGACTAAAGTAATGTTCGAAGCAGACCTGGGTTCAAATAGTGTTTGCTTTCTTTCAAATACTTTGAGCGTTTGATTGAGCCTGTCTGGGTTGCCGAATGAGTTTGGTTTTGGGACTACTCCATTGGTGACATTGCGCCAATCAGGCTCAAACAAGTGCAGCTAAATTATTTTAATGGATAACAAATACTATTTGAACCCAGGCCTGATGGCTATTGAATACATCCACGTATACGAGGCTCAGAGGACCACTACACTACAGCAAAATAGTTCAAGTACCTCACCTCCAGTTCACCTCAGGACAGACGATCCCTTTTCATCTCCAAAGCCATGACCCGTTTAAATGGGAGCAGATATTGAATAGCAGCAGTCTGCAAAGCAGCAGTACATTTGGATTTGTAGCCTGGGAAATCAATTTGAAGGATCTGCTTGCGGTCGTTGTTGGACACCTATGAGAACATATGTATATAATCCATCTATAACTAAAGCCCAGTGTGAGTTGAAAAACAGATTTTCCCTTAAGTTCCACCCAGATATTTGGTCGGACAAATCTAAGAGGCCCACATAAGTATTTTCCACCTCAGCAAGCTAGGCATTCTCTCTCTCTCTCACACACACGAGAGAGGGTTTATAGGGTCGAGTAATGGCACAAGAGGAAAAGTGTCTGCAGATGCCAAAACAAAGAAATGGTCATCTTCCACCAGGAATGTTTTCTACACAAGGCCAGTTTTCTACGCAGGGTAGAAAAAAAATATTATTATTATTATTATTATTATTATTATTAGCAGTGTGGGCTAGCCTTGGCTACCCCTAGAGACAGAAAGGAAGTTGAGATGAAGGGAAAGAGAGAGAACAAGAGAGATGATAGGAGGGAGAGAGAAAGAAAGAGGGGGGGGGGGTGCCCTGCTGTTCTCATGTCTCCCCATTTAAACCCTGCTGTTTCCTGTCATGTCTGTCTGCTCTGTTCCCCAGGAGTTTGGCTTGGCCCGCTTCAAGAGCAACCAGGTGAAGGCCATGAAGGGCCTGGAGTACGCTCTGTCTAACTTACACGGTACGTACTGAAGTAGGAGAAGCAGGGAACCAAACAACTTTATTTCTGGGATTTATGATGTGGTTGGAGGCGATGGGCAAACTTTTCTTAGAGGGAAAAAGTTATATTTTTGGGAGATTGTGTAATGTGGAAAATATGACGGAAAGCACCAAAAAGTATGTCAGTCTCCTCATGGCTGATTGCTGTGGTAGGAAGTGAAGTCGTGAAATTAATCACAGCTCCCACCCACCAATCAACTCTCAACACTAACCCTCTCATCATGCCTTTGGGTGAGCAGACGCCAGATCTCTCTCCCTTGGAAGTGTAACACACAATCGTCTGTGGATAATCAGGCCGTGATTGCTTCTCTCGAAGTCCTTCGCCGAGTGGAGTGATACGACGATAATGATTACTGATTTACTGCATGTCTTGAGTATGGCCATTTTCTCGTCTCGGAGATATCCCTTCCTAAAGATTGACACCTACTAGTTCCCACTCTCCTAATTGAACGAGTCTGGTTGAGTCAATGATTCAACCGTTTGTCTGTCTATGTTCAGAGGCTGAAAACATCCCATGTGACTAGCTTAAGCCGTATAGTCACAGACAAGTGTTTGGTCCCACGCGTTGCGTGACTGCGCCATATGCCACAGGGCTTTCAGGAAGTGTTCATTACCCCTTGACTTATTCCACATTTTGTTGTGTTACAGACGCAATTCAAAATGGATTAAATCGTTTTTCCTCAACCATTTACACACTACCCCATAATGACAAAGTGAAGACATGTTTTTAGAAATTTTTGCAAATTTATTACAAATGAAATACAAATCTCATTTACATAAGTATTCACACCTCTGAAGTCAATACTTTGTAGAAGCACCTTTGGCAGCGATTACAGCTGTGAGTCTTTCTGGGTAAGTCACTAGGAGCTTTCTACACCTGGATTGTGCAACATTTGCCCATTCTTTTCAAAAATCTTCAAGCTCTGTCGAATTAGTTGTTGACCATTTTCAGGTATCTCCGTAGATTTAAGTCAAAACTGTAACTCGGCCACTCGGGAACATTCATTGTCTTCTTGGTAAGAAACTCCAGTGTAGAATTTGGCCTTGTTTTAGGTTATTGTCCTGCTTATAGGACATATTTCCATTGTTGTGTCTTTGTCCCCTCTGTCTGTGTGCATCATGCCGTCACTACTCTGGACTAGGCCTCAGGTTTATTGCGATGGTAAGTACAGCACTAGGGTCTGTCACTAGGTCTCAGGTTTGTGGTGGTCAGTACAGTACTAGGGTCTGTCACTACAGCTGGACTAGGTCTCATGTTTATTATGGTGGTCAGTACAGTACTAGGGTCTGTCACTAGGTCTCAGGTTTATTATAGTGGTCAGTACAGTACTAGGGTCTGTCACTACAGCTGGACTAGGTCTCAGGTTTATTATAGTGGTCAGTACAGTACTAGGGTCTGTCACTACAGCTGGACTAGGTCTCAGGTTTATTATAGTGGTCAGTACAGTACTAGGGTCTGTCACTACAGCTGGACTAGGTCTCAGGTTTTTTATGGTGGTCAGTACAGTACTAGGGTCTGTCACTACAGCTGGACTAGGTCTCAGGTTTATTATGGTGGTCAGTACAGTACTAGGGTCTGTCACTACAGCTGGACTAGGTCTCAGGTTTATTATGGTGGTCAGTACAGTACTAGGGTCTGTCACTAGGTCTCATGTTTGTGGTGGTCAGTACAGTACTAGGGTCTGTCACTACAGCTGGACTAGGTCTCATGTTTATTATGGTGGTCAGTACAGTACTAGGGTCTGTCACTACAGCTGGACTAGGTCTCATGTTTATTATGGTGGTCAGTACAGTACTAGGGTCTTACTACAGCTGGACTAGGTCTTAGGTTTATTATGGGGTCAGTACAGTACTAGGATCTGTCACTACAGCTGGACTAGGTCTTAGGTTTATTATGGAGGTCAGTACAGTACTAGGGTCTTACTACAGTTGGACTAGGTCTCAGGTTTATTATGGTGGTCAGTACAGTACTAGGGTCTGTCACTACAGCTGGACTAGGCCTCAGGTTTATTATGGGGGTCAGTACAGTACTAGGATCTGTCACTATGGTGACGGTATGGCTACGTTCCAATATCCATACTATTGTTCCACTTGTCCAGTGCAGACTGTCTGAAGTTGATCCCTGTGCCCTATATAGTGCACTACTTTAGTCTTATGGGCCCTGGTCAATAGTAGTGTACTGCACTATATAGTACATAAGATACCATTTGACACAATAGCTTCCTCCTAAATGGTATGCATCAAATCAAAGTTTGTCACGTGCACCGAATACAACAGGTGTAGACTTGTGTGGATATTGCAACAGAGCCATGGATCTGTGACACCCTCGTCCCAAACCCTTGCTGGGGGATGTCACTCGTCTGTCTGGTAGTAGCTTCTGTAGCCACTAGGCAGCCATTTCTAGAACAAGCTCTAGTATCCACAGTAGTTGAGGAACAATGCAGTCCAGTACAGTCATGATTCCATTTGGCATCAATGTGGACAGACATGACCAGCTTTTCTAGAGCATTAGATCCTGTATTGTGGTTCTGTAGCTGCTGCAACTACTGTGTACAAAACATTAAGAACACTTTCCTAATATTGAGTTGCACCCCCCTTTGCCTTCAGAACAGCCTCAATGTTTCGGATCATGGACTATAAGGTGTCGAAAGCATTCCACAGGGATGCTGGCCCATGTTGACGCCAATGCAAACTGTTAAAAGTGGAAAATCCCAGCAGCGTTGCAGTTCTTGTGCACCTGGCATATACTACCATACCCCTTTCAAAGGCACTTCAATCTTTTGTCTCGCCTATTTACTCTCAGAATGGCACAAACACAATCCGTGTCTCCAGGCTTCACCTATACTGATTTTGAAGTTGATTTAACAAGTGACATCACACAATTGGCCCAGTATCGTCCGGGTTAGGGAGGGTTTGGCCGGCAGGGATATCCTTGTCTCATCGCGCACTAGCAACTCGTTTGTTGGTCCGGGCGCAGTGCACGCTGACCAGGTCGCCAGGTGTACGGTGTTTCGTCTTCCGGGTTGGATGTGCATTGTGTCAAGAAGCAGTGCGGCTTGGTTGGGTTGTTTCGGGGGACGCATGGCTCTCAACCTTCGCCTCTCCCGAGTCCGTACTGGAGTTGCAGCAATGAGACAAGACTAACTACCAATTGGATACCATAAAATTTGTGAGGAAAAAGGGGTAAAAAAATAAATAAATACAAGTGACATCAATAAGGGATTCACCTTGTCAGTGTTTTATGGAAAAAGCAGGTGTTCCTAATGTTTTGTAGACTAGTACCATCATTTTGCCCCGGTTGATGCAAGTGCATGTAGGCTGAAGGAATTCTAACTTGAGATGAATGTCAAGGGGGATTTTATTTTCATGAAAAAAGTAGTTTAGCTGTGAATCATGTAGTTATGATTCACATAATATTCCACTCTAAATTGATTTGATGTAACTTCTGTGATATTTAATTTTCCTATTCAGGCGACATGAACAAAGGACATTTTGTAGTTTCATGCGTTTTTATTAATTCACTTACTCTGAGAATATAATATTTCCTCTGGGTGCAGAACCCCTGCCAGATCATTCCCCCACATAGTGGAGGATCGTTCCTAGCGTTTTTATTAATTCACTTACTCTGAGAATATAATATTTCCTCTGGGTGCAGAACCCCTGCCAGATCATTCCCCCACATAGTGGAGGATCGTTCCTAGCGTTTTTATTAATTCACTTACTCTGAGAAAATAATATTTCCTGGGGGTGCAGAACCCCTGCCAGATCATTCCCCCACATAGTGGAGGATCGTTCCTAGCGTTTTTATTAATTCACTTACTCTGAGAATATAATATTTCCTCTGGGTGCAGAACCCCTGCCAGATCATTCCCCCACATAGTGGAGGATCGTTCCTAGCGTTTTTATTAATTCACTTACTCTGAGAAAATAATATTTCCTGGGGGTGCAGAACCCCTGCCAGATCATTCCCCCACATAGTGGAGGATCGTTCCTAGCGTTTTTATTAATTCACTTACTCTGAGAATATAATATTTCCTGGGGGTGCAGAACCCCTGCCAGATCATCCCCCCACATAGTGGAGGATCGTTCCTAGCGTTTTTATTAATTCACTTACTCTGAGAATATAATATTTCCTGGGGGTGCAGAACCCCTGCCAGATCATCCCCCCACATAGTGGAGGATCGTTCCTAGCGTTTTTATTAATTCACTTACTCTGAGAACATAATATTTCCTGGGGGTGCAGAACCCCTGCCAGATCATTCCCCCACATAGTGGAGGATCGTTCCTAGCGTTTTTAAAGCTTTATCTTAGCACCGCTCTGCCTACCCAACCTCCCACTGTGCCCGACTTTTCAGTTAATTGGGCTCCACCGCCTCCACAGGAGCGGCCAGAACCGATACACAGTAGCTCCAGTACTGTGAAAGGAGTTGGAGCAAGGATGATACAGAACTGAGAAATAGTCAAACGAGCATACCAGATGTCCAAGAAGGTTTGATCAAAGTCACGTGCGTCTGGAACGTCACCCTATCCACTATGTAGTGCACTACTTTTGACCAGGGCCAATAGGGAGTAGGGTGCCATTTCAGACAGTGTGGTAGAAACAACCAGGGCCAATAGGGAGTAGGGTACCATTTCAGACAGTGTGGTAGAAACAACCAGAGCCAATAGGGAGTAGGGTGCCATTTCAGACAGTGTGGTAGAAACAACCAGGGCCAATAGGGAGTAGGGTACCATTTCAGACAGTGTGGTAGAAACAACCAGGGCCAATAGGGAGTAGGGTACCATTTCAGACAGTGTGGTAGAAACAACCAGGGCCACCTCCTGCTGTCATTGTCCAACATCAATCAGGTTTTTATTCATAACGGAGTGTGTGAGACTGCACGTATTTCTGTTGGTGTGTGCGCTAGAGACTATCCGACTGCGTCGGTGTGTCTGCTTGTGTTTGCGACTGCGTACATACACACACGTCCGTTTGTGTGAAGCGACTAATCTTCCCTCCTGCCTGCATCTCCAGCCACGAGGTTTGCGACAGCGTCCGAGGAAGAGAAAGAGAGCGGGTGCGAGGGTTGAGCTCAAAGAGCCCAGAGGAAAGATGTGGCTTTGTGTGGAGGCCTCAGAAGCCTTCTATACCCCCCAGAGAGAGGGTGCTCTGGGGGTCAGCCAAGGCAGCCGGTCCTGGGAAGGGACCAGGGCTGTGGTTATTCTGGTCAGTGGCTCCAGACCTGCAGCTGGGCTGGGTTCAGTCAGGGGGAGACGGAGGGAGAAAGGGAGCTACAGTTACTGTAGCTTCCTCCTGTCCCCTCTCTCCTTGTCACTGTTCCCAGTACAGTTACTATAGCCTCTGTCGCCTCTCCTTGGCCCTGTTCCCAGTACAGTTACTCTAGTAGCCTCCTCCCTCTGTCCCATCTCTCCTTGTCCCTGTTCCCAGTACAGTTTATCCCCTGAGCAAAGGTTCCTCTGGGCCACATCACGCTATGCTGCCACTGACCCCATCTCTTGTAGGCTGGCCAGACTCGGTGGGCCTGACCAACTCACTGACCAAGACACTTTTGTCTAGATCTCTCTTACTGGAGTACCCGCCACCTTTTTCTGAGTATCTTTCTCTCGCCCTCTTTCCTAACTTTCATCTTAGTCTTTCTTGGCCTGTCTGACTGGATCCATTGTGCCTGCCGTGTGTGTGTGTGTCTCTCTCTTTCTCCCCCTCCTCCCTACTGGTCGCTCCAGATAGGATCTATCAGCCTCAACAACCACTCCAAGATTGGCTCCTCTCCTCTCTGACAGTCTAAATATTTTCCAGATGTTTGAAGTGTCTGTTTGAAGCATTTGGATGGCCTCCGTGTTCACAACTCACTCTGAAGAAGAGGAATGCTCTGCTTGTCTTTGTTGTGACGGTGCTAGTGTGTTGACTAGGAGACCTCTGAGGATGGTAGAGATCTACTTAACTCTAACCCCTACGTCTAAAATAATATTTTATAGGTGGATGGATAGATGGAGGGAAGATTATGATATTGTTTCACACATAAGTTTTAAAATGTATTTCCAATCAAAATCCTATTTTCCCTAAACATTTTGACCGTCACTCTAACCCCTAAGTCTAAAATAGCCTTTTTCCTTGTGGGGACAGGCAAAATATCCCCACTTGTCAAATGTTCCTTGTTTTGCTATCCTTGTGAGGACTTCTGGTACCCACAAGGATAGTAAAACCAAACCACACACACTGTTCGAGAGATTGCTGACCCAGGAACAAACCTCTGACCAGAAGTCCTGCTGGCTTCCTCATCATGACAAGAGTCCTGTTACCTGAGCCTTGTGATCTTTCCAACACACACACTTTTAGACTCAGGATATCAAATCTTGAAGTAACTCCATGTTCACATTTTGCATTCATGGTACCACCAGTTTTGGAACCGAGTTGGTTAGTTTACTGTATACACACTCACCCCATGTCTCTCTCGTCTTCTGCCCACAGGAGAGGCACCCCAGCGCCAGCCCTGCGTCCGGGACACAGTGAAGACTGCTACAGAGAAAGCCAAGACCCTGGCCTCGGCCGCCGCCCCGCAGAAACAGCCCCAGCAGTACGTGTGACAACAGGGGAACATCCACTGCCCCCGGCTGGAACGGGACACTGTGCACGCAGGGCAGGCACAAGCAACACATTCACATGCAACACACAGGCTGGCCAATTCTGATCTTTTTAAGAGCTGATCTGATTGGTCAAAAGACTAATTTGTAAGGAAAAACAAATCAGAATTGAGCTGTGCATGCACACACTCTTTTAGCTGCCTTTTCATTGACTGGAAGCTTGCTTGTATCAAGGTCTTGGTGTACAGTATGTGTACAATATGTCCATCTAAACCACTAACAGCTCTGCTCCTCTGGGGTTAGGCTCTGCTCCTCTGGGGTTAGGCTCTGCTCCTCTTGTTTTCATTAGCATAGCATTAATACATCTCAGGTACTGATTCCCTGTCTGCCTGCCTGCCACAACCTAGGGACATGTTCAATAGGCACCAAACGTGAGAAAATGTCCTCAAACTGAGTGAAACCGAGAGAAGTATGTGGACAGCCCTTCAAATGATTGGATTTGGCTATTTCAGCCACACATGTTGCTGACAGGTGTAGAAAACCAAGGACAGTCATGCAATCTCCATAGACAAACATTGGCCTTACTGAAGAGCTCAGTGATTTAACGTGGCACCGTCATAGGATGCCACCTTTCCATCAAGTCAGTTCGTCACATTTCTGTCCTGGTCAACGAAGTGCTGTTATTGTGAGGCGGAAACGTCTAGGAGCAACAACAAGCTCACAGAAGCCCGCAACAATGTTCCAACATCTAGTGGAAAGCCTTCCCAGAAGAGTGGAGGCTGTTGTAGCAGCAAAGGGGCGGGGGGACCAACTCCATTTTAATGCCCATGATTTTGGAAGAGCAGGTGTCCACATACTTTTGGTCATGTAGGGTACTTTCTGAACTTATCCAATAGAAACACTTTTCTGTTGCAAAATGTTTTTATACGGTGTGCCATAATGAACACGACCCTGACTTGAGTAAGCTCTGGGATACATCTCTTGTGCACTCAGTGAGGCCTGTTTTGAAAAGCATAACGTGACAAATCAGACATGCCAAATAACAGTGAAGGTACCAAGACAAGCTGAAGAAATAATATAAATTCCACAACACTGGATGCATGCTGGAGTTTGAGAGTTTATCAAATAATATAAATGATTAGTAATTATTGTATTACCCTTCAACTGCGTCGTTTGACTGAATTTGTCAGTGAGGTCTACGATTGATTTGTTGGATATATCAAGCTATATCAAATTAGGAATTTGACTTGACATTTACCAGGGACAGTTGCTGTATTTCATTTGTTTTATTGTACATTAATAATGTATTAGTCTGACATTGGTTTGTCTGTCTCTTAATATTTTTTGCTGCATTCCTTTAAGGTAGAACTAGCTATTATGATTTTGAAATCATTTTGGCTGTGATTTTTAGACTGGAGGAAATTGTCATAAGTCTTAACATTGAAAGAATACTGCACTTAAATAAACATCTGATTTAATGTTATTTGGGATACAACTTTATCTATCTTATTTCATTTAGTTTTGGTTCAGGCGTTGTAAACTACTGCATATTATTGTCATGAAATCGGGTAATGTTCAATGCCATGGTTGTCATATTCTTATGAACTAAGTCGCTGTGATGCTATTGCAGTAATCTGACAACAGGGGGCCTGAAACAAGCCTGTAGAAGTTCAGCATGCCAACTATTTAAAGGGGCAGTGCAGTCAGGGATTTATATAAGTTGGAATAATACTGTCAAATTGTCCTTTTTTAGCATGAGAGCTGTTGGAAAAGACTGCCTGAACTTATTACATTTTGCTAAGAAACTATTCTTTCTTTGACGATTTTAACTCTGGGTTTTAATTGTTACCCAGAACTGATTTGATATTGAGATGAAAACGGCTGCATTGGACCTTTATATTACTGTTTGGCCATTTTCTCCATAAATCACTTCACCGTCCTGTTTATCATTCTCTCCAGTCTCCACCAGACTAGAGGTTATTTTACATAAATCACTTCACCGTCCTGTGTTCATCATTCTCTCCAGTTTCCACCAGACTAGAGGTTATTTTACATACTATATCGCTTCACCTTCCTGTGTTATTGCATAGTAATAGGATCATTTGAAATCCCATTGAATCAAGTACTTACAACAGCCTGGACAAGCCTATCTCAACCCAATCCTCGTTGCTCCCCAGTCGTTCCATAATGGTGTAACACCAGCACACCTGATTCAAATTAACAGCAGCTTGATGATTAGTTGACTACTTTCAGGTGGCTGTTAAAACTACATCAAATCTTTTTAACGGCTGGCCTAGACCACAGGTGGTTGGTGGACCCTTCATTTGGGAGGAGGGGGCTCGTGGTAATGGGCTGGAGCGGAACAGGTGGAATGGTAGCAAATACATGTTTGATGCCATTCCATTCGCTCTGTTCCACCCCTTATGAGCCGTCCTCCCCTCAGCAGCCTCCATTGGCCTGGACGTTAGCTAGACCTTCTCAGAACCACTATAAATATTAAAACACAAATATATTTAAATCATGCAAATAAGGAGGCTGCGACAACCTTGTGTAAAAAACATTTTTTTAATTATATTACAATTAAAGAATACACCGTAATACCTTCAAGTGTGTGCCAAAATGTTATCCAGCACCAGGTAAACTCATGTATCCATACATAGGAATTTATATAATATAGCACATCTTTTGAAAGCATATTACAACATCTGCTATTAAAGGAACATATTCACAGGTCTCTGGCACAGAACTCTCCCTACTCAGTGTTTTGCCCGACTACGATGCCAAGCTCCCTCAGCCCCCTTCATCCTCTCCCTCCCTCTGAACCTAATCTCAACCAGCCCCCCCCCCCCCCCCCCTCCCCTCTGGCCAAAGTTCCGAGGCCCCTAAACTGTCTATCAACGAGACACACAACACCCTCGGGACTAAGAGTTCTCTCATGCCAACTCGACGACAACAAGAGAACGATCGCAGAACTCATAACATAAAAGAGGAAAGAAATCATTCCTATCTTCAGACGGTGCTCTAGCAATGTCACACAGAAAGAAACAGAAAGGACAGTAACGGGTTAGAGGGATTAAAAAGAGAGACAATGATACATTTGGGACTAAAATCTACATTTCATGTTGCTATTAAAGCTGGTTTAAGATGGGATTCCATAGGTGTCTGATGACTGTCCGCAAGGGGGTGGAAAGGAAATCAAAGTGACTAGTTATTTGGCAGGAATCGGGTTTTTGTTACGGCATTATTCGATTGTTTGTTCATAGAGCTGCACTTGGAGAGGACAGAGGACAGGAATGGGTTCTATTTGTCTCTGAAAGTAACTGTCAGACCTGAGCTCAAATAGGAAGATTTCAAATACTTTGCTTGTTAAGTCTGCCTGCCAGCCAAATGGGTGGGATTTGCTCTTTTGGGCCCATTCCATTAAAAACAGGCAGACAGCCACAATCAAACACAGCTAAAGTGTTTTCAGAGATTTCACAATACTATTTGAACCCAGGTTTGAGTGTATAAGTCTGTTGACTTTCCCCTTGCCTCTATACAGGCTTCACTTGTTTGGTCTGAGCCTCAACCTTATTTCACCCCAATCTCTCCCTCCCACCCTCCTGCTGACTCCCTTGGCAGCAATAGCCTGGCAGACAGACTCAATCATCATTTTGCTGTGCTTTTGTGCTTTGAAAAGAAAAATCAAACACACTTGGATAAATTTCAGACTAGATGATTTTTAAAGCAGGGATCAACCACCTCTCGGCTTCGACAAAAGTCAACACATCTTGATTGATAAGTGTGTCAACCCCCCCCCCCCCCCCCCGCTCTGACGTTTAAAGGAAAGTTGTTGGACAGCACCATCGATTACTTTTACAATAATGTTGTTTTTGCATTGTGAAAGGGTTGAGAGTCGAACACACATCTTTCAACCCATACTTTCCCCAGGCGTTTCCAAACTCATTCACAAATCAACACATTTAGTGTTCAATGCCTGTCGCCAAGTGATTTGCTCGACAATCTCTGTCACACTTTAAGTACAATCTCTCTGGTTAAAAGAAAACAAAGTTATTTTCAAGGCACATCATTGAAAGAAATTCCATAACCACCATCCAGCAGTCTTATTCCCTGAAACCTAGTGAGCGCAAGGCTTTGAAAAGGCCACGTCTTTTCAACCAAAAAAGTCATTTTCAACACAAAATATACATTTTTCAACCAAAAAGACGTCTGCTTAACGTCTTTTCAACTTCTTTTGCTCCTACATTCAGTATCTGAATCAGTATCCTCCTCTGCTAATACACCCGCCCTCCAACCACTCACTCTTTCTGAACGTGCGCTATGTGCATTATAAAATGATGTTGCTGAACATGAGAAATCTCATACCTGGCCCAGGTGTGTTTCCGTTTACTTAATCATTGCCTCACATTAGCTGATGGGAGGTTCTGTGCAAGACAATATTTAGTTTTCATTTGACAAGTTTGACTCAGTTGTTCATTTCAAAAGCAAACTGGAAGAGTAGTACATCTGTGCTCCTAACAGTCGTAGGTCCTTGACATGAATGTAAACTCAAGAACTGTCGCTTTCTCGGTTACTTTCTTTTCGCCCTCCTTCAGTGTATGGAGAGAGTTCAGAGGTCAAATCCATCAACAGAAATGTTAACATTGTTGGTCACAAAATTAACCACAGAGTCGAAGCACGAACCTGGCTTTTTCTTCTTAATTTAAAACCCAAGCCTGCCTACCAACCAACCGCCCACTTCCTCTTTAAAAAGCACAAGATGGTCATATTGCTGTGTCTCGAGACGCCCCATGACCACCAGGGTCACGGTAAAACTATGGTAGTAGAGTAGGGAAGGTGCCACCGGGAGGAGGGAGGGAGGAGAACACCACGAGCTGCCTTCATTGATTGGATTTCTCCTCCCTTCTCCTCGCCCAATGGTTTCCTGTTCAAAAACAAGTGCATTTCATAAACAGAGCTAAAACAAAATGGCTGCCACAACAACAAAATAAGCAGTTTAAACCCCTAATCAGGTTGACTGATTGAACCCCAATAATGACCAGCCAGGGCGAGTGAATGGAAGCTGCCATCGGGAGTTACCAGTATGGTCAGTGTTGACTTTAAGCGGCGTGGCAGGCAGGCGTCAAGTGGGTAGGGCGTACCTGGCAACCGCACCAGGGGTACACCTTGAGGAGTACTCGATGGAGGCAAAAGGGGCTAAAATCAGTTCTTCACGTGCCCCTTCTTCACTCAGGGAGGAGACAGATTTACCATTTGGCTTGGGGTGGAAGGGGTTAAAACAAAGTGTTCGTCTACTCCGAAAAGGGGTGGAGCTGGGGGGCAAGGGGGTGGAGCTGGGGGAGTGTGTAGCAGGGTCAAGACCTGAGTAGGGATGGAGGGAGGAGGAGGGAGGGGGGCACACGACAACAGTCACCAAGGCTCACCAAGGCACAGAATGACATTGGGGAGAGATCTAGAGAAGGGGGCAACCAGGTTCCTAGCTTCCCTGTTCTACACTCTCTCTACCTTCAACTAGCCTGGCCTTCTGTCTGTCTGCCTGTCATATATTTATATAGATATACTCTTCTTTTTTGTCTTTTCGTTAAACGAGAACATTTAGGAAAATAGAATAGAAAATATAGACTACAGTATCACTTTCAGTGACCGATAGCTGTTTTTTTTCAATGCAACGTTTTTCTAAGTCTTTTGTGATTTTTTTTTGTTTGTTCTTTTTTTGGTCAGACCTGCCAAGTCGTGGACTGGCCCTTTTTGGTCAGACCTGCCAAGTCGTGGACTGGCCCTTTTTGGTCAGACCTGCCAAGTCGTGGACTGGCCCTTTTTGGTCAGACCTGCCAAGTCGTGGACTGGCCCTTTTTGGTCAGACCTGCCAAGTCGTGGACTGGCCCTTTTTGGTCAGACCTGCCAAGTCGTGGACTGGCCCTTTTTGGTCAGACCTGCCAAGTCGTGGACTGGCCCTTTTTGGTCAGACCTGCCAAGTCGTGGACTGGCCCTTTTTGAAGTGTTGGAATGCCAAGCTCTAAGGATTACGAGAGAAACTCAGGCCTAAACGGTTAAATGTTCAGAAGGCCAAAGATATGCCTCTTCCGTCAATATTTTATACTAGTGTGCATGGCTTTGGAGACAGTGCTGTACATTTCTAAGAATACATTACATTGGTCTTTTACAATGTCCCCAAAGCTTCAGAAGTAGTATCTAGCTAACAGATATAGCAGAGAAAATACACTAATCTACCTTTGAGTTAGAGAAATGAAAGCATTGTTATGATTAGTTTTGATGCAATACCTATTCCTCTACAGAGAGCTGATCATTAGAGCTGGCTTTTTATTCTTATGCACTTCTACAACTTTGACTTGTCAATGTGTACCGACCGTGCACACACACACTTACGCATGCACGCCTGCATACACACACACACACACACACACACACACACACACACACACACACACACACACACACACACACACTTACGCATGCACGCCTGCATACATACACACACACACTTACGCATGCACGCCTGCATACATACACACACACATACACATACACACATCTAGAACTGTTGGAGCTAGGAATAGACTGATGACAGCAGGGTAATAAATGGATATATTAGTGAATAACAGAATGGTTAGCCTGATCCTGCTGATCCACTGTCTTCCCCTCCAAAATGCCCAGTTGTCCTCTATAACTTAGTAAAAGAGGGCAATCATGCTGCCATTTTGGGACAAAATTGACCCACCAGAATCGCTTAAATGCTTGAGAAAGCAGTATCTTCCCGTGTTTTATTGCTACATCAATATGCTACTGAAAAGTAAAGTATGGTTTTCGATTCTGAGGATGCACCGTGTGTGAATATTTAGGGAATAGGGTGCCATTTCAGACACTTGCACCATATAGGGAATAGTGTGCCATTTCAGACCCACTTCTAGTGTCGTGTTCAGTAGTGTGGAGTAGTGGTTAAGGAACTCAGCCAGAGGGAGAGATATCAATGTGCTGCCCTTAGAAATATTGACCCTAATGTCCAGTATATTTGGTAACATTGATTGGGGTTTGCAGATTAACAAGAGATATGTTCAAATAGAACATTCCAATAGAACACTCCAATAGAACATTCCAATAGAACACTCCAATAGAACACTCCAATAGAATGTTCTTTTTTTCTCCATCAGAAATTGTGCCTCATTTAAATGACAGAGTTGAAGTTTGTCCCCAGCTAATGCTCTATCCTATACCGCACGCACGCACGCACACACACACACACACACACACACACACACACACACACACACACACACACACACACACACACACACACACACACACACACACACACAGAGTTAAACACACACACACACAGAGTTAAACACACACGCTGAGTTCCCATTGACAAGTCAAAGCTGTCTGCCACCACACCACAGAGGTCCCCAACAAAACCACAAACTGCTCTGCTATATCCGAGCCTGCAGCCACAACAGGTAGAGGTGAGGGAGGTCTGGGGGTCAGGTTAGGCAAGATAAGCGGGATAAGGGGTGATAGGATAGGGGTGAGGTAGGGTGTGGTGTAGGGGTTAGGACAGGAAAAAGTCAGGAAGTCAGCCACGACAGGAACGTCTACAGTCTACTTCCTGGTTCCAGGGAATAAGCGCCAATGGGGACATTGGGGAGGGGGAGACCACAGCCGCTGTTTGCTGGGGGGGTGGCTGATGACCACGTGGCGTGGGCTGGAGGGGGTGCGTGCTGGGGCAATGTTAGGGGGGGTAGGAAGGGAATAGGAGGGTACGCGGGGCTGGGGTCATAGAGGGCTGATTGGAGGTGTGGCCCTCAGGGGCCCCCTGGTGGCCCCTAGCAGTGGTGCGGCTGCAGTCTGTGTGAGGAATGCTGTGTGTAGCTGGCGTCGCTGGAGCTGCTCTGCAGGTTGTAGTCCTCCTCCTCCTCGCCGTCCAGGAGGCCGTCGTCACTGATGCTCTCGTCCACGCTGTCCCCCTCGCCCTCGCCAAGCTCACCCTCGCCCAGGGGGGACTCCATTCCTTCAATGTCCACCTCTGCATAGAGAGAGGGGGGGACAGACAAACTGTTATTCTCCACATTTCATGGAATCAAATCAATAACTACAACAGGACTTTCAGAGAGATAGAAACAAAAACAAAGAGAGAGAGATGGAAAGGGAGAGGGAGGGAGAGAGAGGGAGATGGTGTGTGTGTGTGTGTGTGTGAGAGAGAGAGAGAGAGAGAGGGGTACAAAACAGCGTTGTTGTATTTTGTTTGTGTTGAACTTTGGGCACGTACACTGAGGAGCCCTCTCTGTGTGTCGCCGGGCGGATTAGGGCCGGATTTAGACGGCCATTAACTTTGTATAACAGGCAGGTCTCTGTACTACCTCCAGTAATCCCTCCCCCTACTGATAAACATCCCCCACGTGTTTACCACCCTCATGATCAGTAAACAACAACACCCGTCTCCTACCCAGGGGCCTCCAGGAGCCAAGTAGGAGAGATACTGTATACATTTCTTCCACTAATTGGTATGTTGACAAATCACATCAGATTTTTTCACATCATATATTTTTCAGAGCTGATCTGATTGGTCAAAAGACCAACTAGTGAGAAAACATCAGAATTGGACTGCATGTGCAAACGCAGCCATAGAGCTTGGTCACCTCGGTTCCCATTTTAAAAAATGTCTGGAAAGTGGTCATATGATTCGAGAGAAGCCATCCATGTCATCGCCCAATAAACGGTCATTTTGAGAGTTTCATACAAAAACTTTGAGGGATTAACTTAAATGAATTTCATTTGGGATAAGCAGAAGGAGCAGAAAGGGCATCTTTAACTGCACCAGCCCCTTATAGCTCAGCCTAGCTCCAGCCTACTTCCAGTCTAGCTCCAGCCTAGTTCCAGCCTAGTTCCAGTCTAGTTCCAGCCTAGTTCCAGCCTAGTTCCAGTCTAGCTCCAGCCTAGTTCCAGTCTAGTTCCAGCCGAGTTCCAGTCTAGCTCCAGCCTAGTTCCAGCCTAGCTCCAGCCTGGTTCCAGCCTAGTTCCAGTCTAGCTCCAGCCTAGCTCCAGCCTAGCTCCAGCCTAGCTCCAGCTTAGTTCCAGTCTAGCATCAATCTAGCTCCAGCCTAGCTCCAGTCTAGCTCCAGCCCAGTTCCAGTCTAGTTCCAGCCTAGTTCCAGTCTAGCTCCAGTCTAGCTCCAGCCTAGTTCCATTCTAGTTCCAGCCTAGTTCCAGTCTAGCTCCAGCCTAGTTCCAGCCTAGCTCTAGCCTGGTTCCAGCCTAGTTCCAGTCTAGCTCCAGCCTAGCTCCAGCCTAGCTCCAGCTTAGTTCCAGTCTAGCATCAGTCTAGCTCCAGCCTAGCTCCAGTCTAGCTCCAGCCTAGCTCCAGCTTAGTTCCAGTCTAGCATCAGTCTAGTTCCAGTCTAGCATCAGTCTGGCTCCAGCCTAGTTCCAGTCTAGCTCCAACCTAGTTCCAGCTTAGTTCCAGCCCGGCTCCAGTCTAGTTCCAGTCTAGCATCAGTCTAGCTCCAGTCTAGCTCCAGCCTGGCTCCAGTCTAGTTCCAGTCTAGCATCAGTCTAGCTCCAGCCCGGCTCCAGTCTAGTTTCAGTCTAGCTCCAGCCTGGCTCCAGTCTAGTTCCAGTCTAGCATCAGTCTAGCTCCTGCCTGGCTCCAGTCTAGTTCCAGTCTAGCATCAGTCTAGCTCCAGTCTAGCTCCAGTCTAGTTCCAGTCTAGCATCAGTCTAGCTCCAGCCTAGTTCCAGTCTAGCATCAGTCTAGCTCCAGCCTAGTTCCAGTCTAGCTCCAGTCTAGCTCCAGTCTAGCATCAGTCTAGCTTCAGCCTGGCTCCAGTCTAGTTCCAGTCTAGCATCAGTCTAGCTCCAGCCTAGTTCCAGTCTAGCTCCAGTCTAGCATCAGTCTAGCTCCAGTCTAGCATCAGTCTAGCTCCAGTCTAGCATCAGTCTAGCTTCAGTCTAGCATCAGTCTAGCTCCAGTCTCGCTCCAGTCTAGCTCCAGCCTGGCTCCAGTCTAGTTCCAGTCTAGCATCAGTCTAGCTCCAGCCTGGCTCCAGTCTAGTTCCAGTCTAGTTCCAGTCTAGCATCAGTCTAGCTCCAGCCTGGCTCCAGTCTAGCTACAGCCTCTGTGTTTAGTAATACTGTGAGTGACAGCAGAGTAGCTTGACCTTGACCCCCGGGCGTGACCTCTAAACCAGGCCGGGCTCAGCAGGAGTGTGTGGTCTTCACCAGGGGTCAAGAGGGGCGTTGTGTGTTTACAGGTGTGTGTGTCTGTGTGAGTGTGTGTGTGTTTTTGCAGGTGTGTACAGAGTAATGCACTGGCCTGTAGTTCTCTCAGGCTCTGTACAGATTGAGGTGTAGGCAAAAGCACTATAGGAGTCCATCAAGTCAACACTGTGTCCAGAACAGACAGGGAAGGAGAGGCATCACAATAGACTAGAGCATGGTAGAGGGAACTATGTTGTATCAAGGGCCTGGAGGCTTCAGGGCAGTATCCACTCTATGTAGTAGAGGTTGAGGTCAGGCAGAGTCCTGCACTGAAGCTGTGGATAGTATTGATCTTCATTACATGTGGATCAGTGCTTCTGCTAGATAAGGAGTGGTTCAGTGGACTACTCAGCTGTTTTAAGGAACAGTTATATCAGATCAAGTGAAGAGGTCAGGGCCCCTCAAGCCGAGTCAGTGGCTTTAACGAAGCTGCGAACAATATAGAGAATTGGTCTGTATAACTTGGCTTGGTTATATACAGATGGGGTCGGTGACCTGTTTGCATTATGTATGGATCAGTGGCTATACACAGTATAAGGATTTGTGTGTCTGTACAGATGTAAGATCTTAATTTGATCACGCTGTTGCAGGATAACTATCTTTTGCAGGAGAATACTTGTTGTGTATTTGAGGTTTAAAAATGCTTCTAAAGTTTGTTATTTCCACTTTGTAAGTTCAGACCTGATTTCCCATTACAAAACATTTATAAACCCCTACAAAAATATAAATGAATTATAATCCACATAATAATTCACATTTTCCTGCTGTAGCAAACTGGCTCACTGGTACTGGTAGATCATTGGCTAAGGTAATGCAGTGGTGTATAGGGTTCTGTTTGGTACTGTTTGGTGATGTTTGGTGCTGCTTGGTGCTGTTTGGTGCTGTTTGGTGATGCTTGGTGCTGTTTGGTGCTGTTTGGTGATGTTTGGTGCTGTTTGGTGCTGTTTGGTGCTGCTTGGTGCTGTTTGGTGCTGTTTGGTGTTTGGTGCTGTTTGGTGTTTGGTGCTGTTTGGTGCTGCTTGGTGCTGTTTGGTGCTGCTTGGTGCTGCTTGGTGATGTTTGGTGCTGCTTGGTGCTGTTTGGTACTGTTTGGTGCTGTTTGGTGATTGGTGCTGTTTGGTGCTGCTTGGTGCTGCTTGGTGATGTTTGGTGCTGCTTGGTGATGTTTGGTGCTGCTTGGTGCTGTTTGGTACTGTTTGGTGCTGCTTGGTGATGTTTGGTGCTGCTTGGTGCTGTTTGGTACTGTTTGGTGCTGTTTGGTGATTGGTGCTGTTTGGTGCTGCTTGGTGCTGCTTGGTGATGTTTGGTGCTGCTTGGTGCTGTTTGGTGCTGTTTGGTACTGCTTGGTGCTGTTTGGTGATTGGTGCTGTTTGGTGCTGCTTGGTGCTGCTTGGTGCTGCTTGGTGCTGTTTGGTGATGTTTGGTGCTGTTTGGTGCTGTTTGGTGCTGTTTGGTGATTGGTGCTGTTTGGTGATTGGTGCTGTTTGGTGATGTTTGGTGCTGTTTGTAACATACTATATCTTGTGGAATAGATTAATTCTGTGCTAGAAAATACTGAGTGTTCTACTTAAGAGCTGCAGTGCTGCCAGTTCTTGCTCCCCTCCCCTTGACCACTAATTAGTTCATTTACGGTCATTGACTTGACCTAAAGAGTCCCCACATCTGGTTCTATTGATCCACATCAGTTGTTAAATCAAAGGGGGGTCAAAGGATAAATGGAAAGGTAGGTAGGTTACTAAAGGCTTCAGGGAGTCGCGTGTGTGTGTGTCATGCTTATGTCCCAGCGTACCTTGCTCTGAGTACCTTGTATCTTGTGTGTCATGCGGGTGTCCCAGCGTACCTTGCTCTGAGTACCTTGTATGTTGTGTGTCATGCGGGTGTCCCAGCGTACCTTGCTCTGAGTACCTTGTATGTCGTGTGTCATGCGGGTGTCCCAGCGTACCTTGCTCTGAGCACCTTGTGTGTCATGCGGGTGTCCCAGCGTACCTTGCTCTGAGTACCTTGTATGTCGTGTGTCATGCGGGTGTCCCAGCGTACCTTGCTCTGAGTACCTTGTATGTCGTGTGTCATGCGGGTGTCCCAGCGTACCTTGCTCTGAGTACCTTGTATGTCGTGTGTCATGCGGGTGTCCCAGCGTACCTTGCTCTGAGTACCTTGTATGTCGTGTGTCATGCGGGTGTCCCAGCGTACCTTGCTCTGAGTACCTTGTATGTCGTGTGTCATGCGGGTGTCCCAGCGTACCTTGCTCTGAGTCGGTGGAGATGGTGGAGCCTAGGCTGTCGGTTCGGGTACGTTCCACGCCTCCAGGCATCACCAGCTGTTCCAGACGTCGTTTGAGGTAGCGGTGCTCTCTCTGGAGCTGCTCTTTGGTGTTCAGAGCCTTTCTGTCCGCCTCCTCCAGCTTCTACAGGGGAAACACACACACACACACACACAGTTAGAATGACATTGGGGCACACATACACACACACACACCACACATTTAGAATGACATTGGGGCACACCTCCACACACTACACATTTAGAATGACAATTTGACACACACACACACACACACACATTTATAATGACATTGGGACACACACACATTCATAATGACATTGGGGCAAACACACATTTTACACTTGACAGACGTGTTCAAATACATGTGCATTTGAGTATCTGGTATTTAAAATACTTTTTCTGTGTATTTCAGTATTTTCAAATACACAGCCCAAAACAAGTACTTTTATTTGAGTATTTGAATGGTTATTTGTAAAAAAAAACTAATTGTCTACCAAATTGTATTTGACAGTATTTTCAAATACTTATTTCAAATATTGTTTTCAAATACCTGGGTTAAATGCACGGGAGTGTATTTTAGTCAGTGTATTTTGAGAATTTTAAGTGTATTTCAGTGTATTTTGAGAATTCTGATTGCTTAAACTCAGCTGTTTGGAGGTTGAGCATTACGCACACACGTGCATGCTCTCACATTAGTGATTTATAATAAGGAAGTGAAACCATAGCAACAACATGACTTCAGCTGACCCAACGGCAGATATTACTCACACACTACCCAGATTGCGACACAATTCCAACCAAGGGATTTTTAAACAGGGGAAGAACAAGAAAATGATACCAAGCGCTGTAATCCCGTGCTTTTAGAGATTCCTACTAGCCAAACTAAAACCGTAGATATTATAGCACCAGCACACCAGAGGACAGGCCTATGTATCGTAAACAGGATGTGAAGAGTTAAAAGAGGGTTTTTCCACCGACCACACGCTCTCACCCACACAGTCCGTGCAGCAGCTGTGTAGAACTGGACTGTAACCATCTGAAGTCTCCTGCATCGCAACGGTAAAGCCACAAACTGGAATTCGTTTGGCAACTAAAGTACAGCCCTGTCACTTGGTTTGACAGAACGTTGAGGGACCTGGTTAGAGAAATGTAACCGTTCCCAAATTCACCGATGAAGTTCTATTCTTTAAGACTCAGTCCGCTGTCACTTCAGATTGTAGCTTTAATGCAGGAAGTAAACAATGTTGTAGCGCTTGCGGTTTCGTAGCGGTTCCAAAAAGAGTATCCACTTCCCTTCGTAAACGGTCCTTCTGCGGTCCTGTTTACCGACCGTATTCAGCTTCCCTCCGTCATTTCAACATCTAGTTTTGGTTTACATTTGGCTGAGTGGTCAACTAACGCGAAATCAACAAGTGTCCCCATGTCATTGCATTTAGGTTACAAGTTGGGTGAAAAAGACTAAATTCTCTTAGGTTGATTACTTTTTTAAAATCCAGTCAGTTTCCCACGCTGATTCAATGTCATCACCATTTTTTGGTTGAAAGGACATTGAAACAACGTTGATTCAATCTGTTTTTGCCCAGTGGGTTGTCACTTGGTGTACATGAGCTGCAACAAGTAATGAACTGTAGAGGGGGCTGACCCAAAGCCAACCCCAAATCCAATTATAACGTTTGACCTCATATCTGAAAATCATCCCCAACTGACTCCAGATTTTTTTTCTCTATGTTCTAAAAGTTTCTCTTTGTTGACTTATCATTTGTAACGAGCAAGGGGGCTTTTTTTCTTCCCTGGTCTAGGGGATGGGAATGCTACTTTTTGCACGCTTGCCATTTTTTTAGGGCTTAACGGCTCTGATTGAAAGATTAGAGTATGTTTTCTTATTTTAGGAGAGAGAGAGAGAGAGAGAGAGACTTAAAAAGAAAGATGTAGAGAGAGAGACAGAGACAGAGAGAGACTTAAAAAGAAAGATGTAGAGAGAGCGAGATTGAGAGAGAGACTTAAAAAGAAAGATGTAGAGAGAGCGAGAGAGAGAGAGAGACTTAAAAAGAAAGATGTAGAGAGCGAGAGAGAGACTTAAAAAGAAAGATGTAGAGAGAGCGAGCGAGAGAGAGAGAGACAGAGAGAGAGAGAGAGCGAGCGAGAGAGAGACAGAGAGAAAGAGACTTAAAAAGAAAGATGTAGAGAGAGAGAGTAAGAGCCTGGCGGTGCAGGGAGACTCTGAGGAAACAGCAGCTGAGCACTGAGCCTCTGAGGTAGGATCAGGAGGTACTTCCTGAGGACAGGGAGACATTCCTGACCTACTTCCTGTATGTCTGTCTGTCTGTCTGCTAGTGGGTAACTCTCTGGGGTCCTTTAAAAGGAAAAGGAAAAGCTCTGATGCAGTAATTTATTCACCTCTGGAGTCCGACTGGGCCCAGTGGCATAATTATGACTTATTATGATTACAGTACAGCCTTTCAAAGGCCTGTGGTTTTGTGATTTGACGTTCAAGAACTTTCAGTTTCCGTTGTTCTGGAATTACAGTATAAGATTATGTCTGTGGCCCGTAGAATTACAAACCATAGAATGATCTTCCAAAAGACACCAAGTTTGGTGACATCATATCATGTTCATTCTAGTAATTGTACTTCTACACTGACGTCCCTGATATGGCAATTCTAGAAGGACGCATTTAACATTCAGCGTGGCTCTGGTTGTGGTTGTGGCTCTGTGTGGTCGTGGTACCTTGATGTGCATCTTGGCCCTTTTCAGCAGGCTCAGTGTGGTGTGTCTAGTGCTGTCCGGACCCAAAGGAACCAGCTCCTTCAGCTGCTCAAGGTACAGCCGTAGTTTGGCACGTCTGTAACACAAACAACCAGAGGTGGAGAGTGGTGAGGGAGTGAGTTGAGTCAGCAACATGTACAGGAAAGGCTCCTACACTGCAGGGTCAACACAGGTGAACTAGAGAGATCCTTTTGAAGTCATCTGCTTGGTAGAAACACAGAGGAGCACAAATGCACGCAGAGACTGAGAGGAGATGGCAGAGCTTCGCTAGAGAGCGATCCTAATCACGTGACTGTTCTGTTGGTTTTCAGTGTCATACTTTCCTCTGGAACTCAACCACAATGCTTATTAGGTAGTGGTGTGGGGGGGGGGGGGGGGGGGGTCAAAGTGAAACATGCTGGGAGCATACACATCCTGGTTGCAATGTTCATTCCGGCAGAAAAACAATAGTCCAAACCCCATGTCTCTACCATATGTGGTTCCAACGTTACAGACGATTCACTCTGAGAATGTAGCATGTTTACGGTGAAGGGAATGTCAGCACAGGCATGATCAACAAGGGGTCACTGCTCCATAGAACTCTGTGGCGCTGCTCCAGGGCAGAACGGCGCCAACGTCCATCGTCAACTGACAAGCTAACTAGTGGCTGCAGGTTCGGGAGTGAAAACATGGGCTTTTTCTACATGAATTCCGCTGAATACAAAACTAAATAGGGACTAAATATATACTTATTTACAAAGAGTATTTCCCTTTAAATTGCCATAGAAACGTCCCCTGTCAACATAGATTGATCGCCAATATAGACAATGAAAGCCAAGGATATCAAGTTGATTTTGATTGGTCCAACCAGCGTCAACACCAACAAATGGTACCACCCCACAACACCAAATATGGAAGAGCTACAACCAAGAGTGGTGCAGTCTAAACTAGCAACTGTCCCAGCAAATTAACGCTCTTACTTCATCAACACTGGCAAGGACAAGTATATTAAGGTTTTAATATTGTAGAGAACAATCTAATGATTCATTCTATGTAATGTATAATGACATAGGGCAAAGAAATCTAGTGTTTGACGTTCATTTTGTAGCACCCTCTTGAACTGCCCCGTTTATCTCTACGTTGTACGGTGAACGTCCTACACTCTATAACACCCAGCTTCCCCAACTGCTCTTATCACACACACACACACACACACACACACACACACACACATCCACTTTCTATTCTCCATACATCCCCACACACACGCTCCCACACACTCAAGCTTGTGGACGGAGTGTGTTGAGAGAGTGGCGAGGGACGAGCGCAGGTCGCATGCACACACACACACACACTCACACTCCTTCTGCAGGTTTAATGGCCTGTCCAAACAACACAGCCATGCAGGTTGCATAACCCCCGACAGCCGCAGTGTGTGAGTGTGCTTTCTGTCACATTATGTCATAGTACAGAGAGACAAAGAGAGAGAGACAGAGAGAGAGGACAATATGCTTGTGTTGAGCACTGCCTCTGGTAGCAGGAGAGCCAAAGAGATGGGCTACGTCCCAATCGGCACCCTATTCCCTACATAGTACACAATGTGCTCTGAAAAAGTAGTGCACTATCTAGGGGATAGGGTGCCATTTTGGGATAGAGGCCGGGGCCTTTTACGTCAACTCGTGAGCAAACGGTTGCCCTAACGAGCACCCGAAATTAATTGTAAACTGAAAATTGAAAAGGGTAATCAAACATCAATAATGTGTGGGCCTTTTGGTCTCACAATGGGGGGAGGAGAGGTGGTGCTCAACATTTAAGGAGAGATATTATCTTGATGCATGTCTTAATCAACATTTAAGGAGAGATATTATCTTGATGCATGTTTTAATCAACATTTAAGGAGAGATATTATCTTGATGCATGTTTTAATCAACATTTAAGGAGAGATATTATCTTGATGCATGTTTTAATCAACATTTAAGGAGAGATATTATCTTGATGCATGTTTTAATCAACATTTAAGGAGAGATATTATCTTGATGCATGTTTTAATCAACATTTAAGGAGAGATATTATCTTGATGCATGTTTTAATCAACATTTAAGGAGAGATATTATCTTGATGCATGTTTTAATCAACATTTAAGGAGAGATATTATCTTGATGCATGTTTTAATCAACATTTAAGGAGAGATATTATCTTGATGCATGTTTTAATCAACATTTAAGGAGAGATATTATCTTGATGCATGTTTTAATCAACATTTAAGGAGAGATATTATCTTGATGCATGTTTTAATCAACATTTAAGGAGAGAGATTATCTTGATGCATGTTTTAATCAACATTTAAGGAGAGATATTATCTTGATGCATGTTTAATCAACATTTAAGGAGAGATATTATCTTGATGCATGTTTTAATCAACATTTCAGGAGAGATATTATCTTGATGCATGTTTTAATCAACATTTCAGGAGAGATATTATCTTGATGCATGTTTTAATCAACATTTAAGGAGAGATATTATCTTGATGCATGTTTTAATCAACATTTAAGGAGAGATATTATCTTGATGCATGTTTTAATCAACATTTAAGGAGAGATATTATCTTGATGCATGTTTTAATCAACATTTAAGGAGAGATATTATCTTGATGCATGTTTTAATCAACAGTTAAAGCTGCAAAATGTAACCTTTTTGGAGCCCGACAAAATGCACTTAAGAAATGTGAGTTATAAATCTGTCATTCTCATTGAAAGCAAGTCTAAGAAGCGGTACATTTGATCAATGTGCACTATTTCTAGGCTTCCCTTTTAGTTTTGTACAGCAGCTTCAAACAGCTGGAAATACAATATGTTTGGTTGTATAAGATATATTTCACAGCGGTTTAGATGGTACAATGATTCTCTACACTCTACTAGCTTGTTTTGTCACACTGAAATTAGGCGAACCTATAGAATTTTTGCAACCAGGAAATGGCGGATGCATGTTTTAATCAACAGTTAAGTACAGATCGTACCTTGTTGTATGTATGTAAGCTTACAAATGACTTGGCCTATGTCCAGTCCCAAACAGGTCACGACATGGGCTACATATATCCAGGGCCTGACAGCCTGACACACTGACCTAAATATCACAGGGCCTATGGCTTTACTGTCTCCTCTACTCTCTCCAGGCTATATCTCCTCCTGCCAGACTCATGGCAACGCTGGCCAAGAAAAACCCACACAGGTGTTCTCAGAAAGACGTCGTAACGTGAGTCGACCGCCCCCAAAACCAAAGAGCACAAGGCATCTTTAGAACTAAAATGGCCGCTCTGTGTGTATATTGTACTGCAGTGTACGATCTTCAGAGAGAAAAAACCATTGACCCAAGGGGCCCCAGATGCCAATGCCCCAAAATGACCCCCTAACCACAGTCACACCAGTCAACACAGAAAAGCACTCGATAATTTCATGACAGTCGTTTGAGTGATGTGTGGTAGAATGAACAAATGTAAAAGTACTTGCCCCTACACTGGATATGGGCTGTGTCCGATAGTGTGGCGTGTTACTGCAGCAGAAGAGAACAGAAACCAGTTGCATGAGGTTTCTGCATGATGCAACTTGATATAAACCTACTGTTATTGACGCAACACTGGTTATGTCCTAGTGGGATCAGATCCTAGCACTCCAATCCTATACTACTCCTATAGTCAGGTTATGTCCTAGTGGGATCAGATCCTCCACTCCTATCATATACTACTCCTATAGTCAGGTTATGTCCTAGTGGGATCAGATCCTAGCACTCCAATCCTATACTACTCCTATAGTCAGGTTATGTCCTAGTGGGATCAGATCCTCCACCCCTATCCTATACTACTCCTATAGTCAGGTTATGTCCTAGTGGGATCAGATCCTCCACTCCAATCCTATACTACTCCTATAGTCAGGTTATGTCCTAGTGGGATCAGATCCTCCACCCCTATCCTATACTACTCCTATAGTCAGTTTGTGTCCTAGTGGGATCAGATCCTCCACTCCTATCCTATACTACTCCTATAGTCAGGTTGTGTAACTCTTTTCATAGCTACTTTTATCCCATTTTGTCCAAAAGGGGGCTTTAAAATATATAGACTTGTATATAGACTTTTCTACAGTGTTATTGACTGTATGTTTGTTTATTCCATGTGTAACTCTGTTGTTTGTGTTGCACTGCTTTGCTTTATCTTGGCCAGGTTGTAAATGAGAACTTGTTCTCAACTGGCCTACCTGGTTAAACAGAGGTGAAATTAAAAATAAATAAAATGCCTTCTATTTTCTAGGATAATGCATGAAGCCTTTCTTTGTCCTAGCTAGGCTTCCTTCCTTCCTCTCCTACAGCTCCAGGCTTCTCTCCACGTGAACAGTAAACTGGTTCTAACTGCAGACTGCCTCCAGTCTGTCCTCAGGTCATCCCTCCATTACAATCAGTCTAATCACAGACAGGCTGCTAGCTCTCTGGCTGAGGAGCCCAGCACACCTGGGTCTGTTGTGAACACGCACACACAGCTGCATGCACACGCACACACACAAGCAAGCTCACACACATGAACGCTTGCAAACAAACAAACACACACACACACACACACACACACACACGGGGTCCTTGTACTTATCCCAAGCTAGTTGTTTCTTTTTCACGGCAGGGCGTTGCCTGTGTTCTATAGGAAGAGAGACCCTCTTCCTCCCAGCCCACTCCATTAGGAGGTCAGTATAAGACCCAGACAACAGAAGGTGAACCGTTAGACTAGCAGCCATCTTCTCTCCCCAACATCAAACATCGTTATTCCCCTCTAACCTCAATTAGAATGGCACCTTTCACTTCAGTGTGTTTAATCATTGTGGTCTTCAGAAAAACGTACAGCTTTTCTATAAAAATAGTAGAGCAAAAACATCTTGCAGGTGCAGACAGGAATTCAGCTGAAAACGAGGGCCGTGTGAAAGTGCTCCAGCGCTTTCATTCCTATTTCTCCCAAGGGGGCACCTACCCCCCCCTAATACGTTACCCCACCCTGGCTGCCAACACCAACACACCCTCCTCACCCTCCACCCCACAGGAGAACAAGTGTCTTCAGAGGAGGATCAGGGGTGGGGGCCTCCACCCCACCACCTCCAACCTGCCCCACTCTCCCCACTCCCCAGCCCACATGAAGCAGCTGGACCCAGGCCAGGGGAGGCCAGAGGAAGCGGGCAGGAAGGAGGCCGAGGGCCGTGGCTGGGGTCCGATCTGGTGGTGGAAGACTACTTTCTCCTCTGGCTGGAAACATCCGCTCAGTGTGCTCAGCTGCACTAGGCAGGGCTCAGCGAGCACATCATCCGAGCGTAACCCGAGCCAATGGGCGACCATCTTGGCTCTATGAGAAAAAAAAAACGAGGCGTAGCCCCTCTATAGTCCCCAATTCCCCTCCTCCACTCCTCCTCTGGAGATTTACCACTGGAGATTTACCTAGAGTCAGTTCCAGATCCACACCTGCACAGAGACCTGGTCTTTAGTATCCTAACTGTCCTGAGTGATCTGACCTGAAACCAGGTTCTGTTTATCACAACAGCAGTGAAACAGAGTTCTGTTTGGACACCTCATACCAGGTAAACACAGACCTAGCTCGGAGGGGGAGAGAAACATCTGTAAAGTATTTTAGGATGAGATGATGGATGGAGTTTGCCGTTATGTCATTCTCCAATAAATGTTTCATTTTATCCCCCCCCCCCATTTTAAAAAGTAGATGATTATTCGATTTGACTTTCCCTCCCTCTCTTTCTGACCCAAACCTTGCATGTCAGAGGCTATGAACCAGTTGTTCTCATGCCTGGTCACCTCGCTCCAGAAATCTCTTAGTGTGTGTGTGTGTGTGTGTGTGTGTGTCCCTCCCTGACAGATCCTTGCTGCTACGTACTTCTGTTTGTTATTAAACCAGAACCTGGTCACTCAATATTTATCAAGATTGCCTGGCTGACACACACACACACACACACACACACACACACACACACACACACACACACACACATACACACACACACACACAATAGTGTCCTTGAAAAGGGATGCCCATTTCATTCTGTTCCCGATACACAACGTTGAGACCGAGCTACTTCACATTTCTCATTCCAATTCATCAGGGTGGGTTGAAAATAGTATCCCCTTTTATGTTCCTGTGAATAGGAACCTTTGATGATCCAGACAGCAGACATGACAGAGAACTGGTTGATCTGAACACACTATAAGGTGCTCATATTTACCTATGGTCAAACCGGTCTGGGAACACTTCCCCCTAACGACCCGTATGAATGGAAACACATCAAGGTATGGTAGCATACAGACACGGCTGTATTAACATCAGAAACATATATATATATATATATATATATATATATATATATATATATATATATAGCTACATAGAGACATATATCTATCTATGTCTAAATATATATGGTTGACATTATAGTGAGTCTAAGGGCTTGTGACATAAGGCTCTAATATGGATTATAAATACTCATAAATTGGCTGCCGAGATTGGGCTCAGTCGGGTGGTTCATTTTGTGAATTACTCTGATTTTTTTTTACTAAACCCTTCCGTCCACACACGCACACACACACACACACACACTCACTCACTCACTCACTCACTCACTCACTCACTCACTCACTCACTCACTCACTCACTCACTCACTCACTCACTCACTCACTCACTCACTCACTCACACACACACACACACACACACACACACACACACACACACACACACCACACACACACACACACACACACACACACACACACTTAAAGGCTTAATGCCAAACACAAAGCAAAGGCTTAATGCCAAACACAAAGCACCCACTGGGAAAAGCGATCCCCAACTCCCTTCCTTCAGAACACTGTGTCCACATTCTAATCAGTCCTACTTAACATAACCCACTCCCCTAACACAACTCCCTTCCTTCAGAACACGGTGTCCACATTCTAATCAGTCCTACTTAACATAACCCACTCCCCTAACCCAACTCCCTTCCTTCAGAACACGGTGTCCACATTCTAATCAGTCCTACTTAACATAACCCACTCCCCTACTCCCCCACTTTGCTTTGCTTGCTTTACGTTATGTCTTTTTGAATGACAACAGCCCATAAATACACACACACACATACACACACCGACCCGTGGATGCAGAGGAATGAGCAGCACGCCTGCGCCTGGCGCTGGATCAAGCCTGTTCGTTCTAGTAAAGGTCAGGGGTCGGCAGAAACACACTGCTGCGATGTTTCCCCTCGCTCGCCAGGCCAACTCGGTTCGTCATGTTTGGCCTGGAAGGAGAAGAACCCACCCTGCCGTGCCTGACACGCTTGTTTTGACTTCAGAACAGAGGCCGAGAGAGACGTCCACATTGTTCAAAGAATAAGAGAGGAGGAGAAAGACGTGAGCTAAATGTCCAGTACAGGAGGGAACATAGTCTGACTGGTCCTGGAAAACATACTCCGTCATCCTCTTTGTTTCTAATTCTGACCACTTCAACTCAAAACAGAACCCCTGGTTCATCTGCTGACAAAAATGGAAGCCTCATTCCCTTTAAATTGATACTAAGCTGTTTACCAGATATGGGTCATGACATTACGACACACTCCGGGAAAAAAAACCCTCTTAAAAGCTTCATTTAAAAGCCGAAAACGTTTAACCTAAGTAGTTCTAAATGCCCCCACGGTGTTAGCCTACTCTACTTCAAGTAGTGTAAGTGGTGTAAGTGGGCCTGAGCTGGATCGCCTGTATCGTATCGCCACGGTGGGTTTATGGAATTTTGGGGTTGCCAAGTATGGTGAATGGTTCCACATCTGGCAACCAGACAGACAGACTGAAGGGGGGAGGGAGAGGGGACGGAGAGAGAGAGGGAGAGAGAGGGAAAGAGGGGAGAGAGAGTGAAGGAGAGAGAGAGACAGGGGTCTAAAGGAGAGAGAAAAGGAGAGAGAAAAGGAGAGAAGAGGGGAAGTGGGACAAGAAAGAAGAGATCCAGTCCCAGCCTGGGGGCTAGCAGACACAGAACACAACACAGAACACAGCCCTCCTCTCCTCATCAGTCCCTCTCTCTGTCACCCTCTGGTCCTCAGCCCCTGCCCAGGCACACATGTTTACATTAACGAGAAAGAAGAGATCTGATGGGCCAACCGCACCGTCCTCAAAAACAGCGGAACGGAGAGAAAAACAAGAAAAGAGAGACAGTCGTCCCATGTGAACGTGTCTTTGTGGTGAGACACAGCCCACGCCATCAGTGGTGTAGTGGAGGGCAGACGTAAGTAAACATGGGTTCCACACTTGTTTCTTTTGCTTGACAGTTTACACATTGAAAGTACAGGGTGTGTTGCTTTACTCACCACCACTGGCGATAAGAGTTTACCCATCAACTTTTTTACCACAACATCACTGCACGCAATGTACTGTATGATAATAGAGAGAAAGGAAAGAGAGAGAGAGATAGAGGGAGAAAGAGGGGAGATAGATAGATAGAGAGGGGAGAGAGAGTGAGAGAGAGAGAGAGAAAGAGAGAGATAGATAGAGGGGAGAGAGAGAGCGGGAGATGGAGAGGGATAGATAGAGAGCGAGAGAGAGAGAGAGAGAGAGAGAGAGAGAGAAAGAGGGGAGAGAGAGAGAGGGGGGAGAGAGAGAGAGGGGGGGGGGGAAGAGAGAGCGGGAGATAGAGAGAGAGAGAGAGAGAGAGAAAGAGAAAGACAGGCGAGAGCGATAGAGAGGGGGGTCTAAAGGAGAGAGAGAGAAAGAGAAAGAAAGAGAAATGGAGAAGGAGAGAGATAAAAGACAGGCAGACAGAGGGAGATGATTTCCTTTCAGATATGAAATGTCAGTTCTCTGGAACAGACAGTCAGGCTTTATTTGTTTTCTGTCAGCGAGGACGACACACCCACTGTGAGAATGTATGCGTGTGTGTGTGTGTGTGTGTGTGTGTGTGTGTGTGGAGTGTTTGGTGACAACTGTGCGAGGCGAGACAGAGACACAATAGGCCCCATCAACACACACACACACACACACACACAGACCTGGCCACAGAAACAAGGGCTATGAGTCACGAGGCTCCGTCTTTAGCATGCAAGCGACTGAAACCTGCGTCAACACAGCAACTTAGCAAAACAACACAGTGTACGCCAAGGAGTGAGTGACACGGTCAACGTGGCTAGCTGAATTAGCCTACTTCAGCAGGAAATGCCTAAGTCTCCACACACGTTTTGATTTGTCTCTGTTGCCATAGAAAACAACAGGTTTATTGTTGTTCAGTCGTTGGTAGTATTTTCATGTCTAACTGGAATTTCCATGTCTATTGGAATGCCTTGTTGCGATTGGTTTCGTTTGTCTCTTTCCAAAACTGAAACTAGCCCTGGGGTGACTGAAACTAGCCCTGGGGTGACTGAAACTAGCCCCGGGGTGACTGAAACTAGCCCCGGGGTGACTGAAACTAGCCCGGGGGTGACTGAAACTAGCCCCGGGGTGACTGAAACTAGCCCCGGGGTGACTTAAACTAGCCCGGGGGTGACTGAAACTAAAGCACGTCAGATTAAAAACACCTTTGATTCAACATGCGCTGTATATACAAAGGTACGTGGACACCCCTTCAAATAAGTGGATGAGATGTTCGACGAGCAAGTGTCCACATACTTGTTGGTCATGTAGTGTACCTCTGTCGCGTACAAAGCAGACGTAGTGTACAAAGCGCCAAAAAAGAAGAACGAGTGAGAATAGAGAATAGGAAACGAGTGAGAATAGAGAATAGGAAACGAGTGAGAATAGAGAATAGGAAACGAGTGAGAATAGAGAATAGGAAACGAGTGAGAATAGAGAATAGGAAACTAGTGAGAATAGAGAATAGGAAACGAGTGAGAATAGAGAATAGGAAACGAGTGAGAATAGAGTATAGGAAACGAGTGAGAATAGAGAATGGGAAACGAGTGAGAATAGAGAATAGGAAACGAGTGAGAATAGAGAATAGGAAACGAGTGAGAATAGAGTATAGGAAACGAGTGAGAATAGAGAATGGGAAACGAGTGAGAATAGAGAATAGGAAACGAGTGAGAATAGAGAATAGGAAACGAGTGAGAATAGAGAATAGGAAACGAGTGAGAATAGAGAATAGGAAACGAGTGAGAATAGAGAATAGGAAACGAGTGAGAATAGAGAATAGGAAACGAGTGAGAATAGAGAATAGGAAACAAGTGAGAATAAAGGAGTGTGAGAAGTCAAATGTCAGTTTGGAGATCGACCACCAGTTGTGTTCGATGAAGTGATGTGGTTCAAATCAAATCAAATGCTATTGGTCGCATGTTCACATAGTTAGCGGTTGTTGTTGTAAGCTTAGCGAAATGCTTGTCTGTAGTGAAATGCTTGTGTTCCTAGCTCCAACGCTGCAGTAGTATCTAACAAAACACACATCTAAAAGTTAAAGAATGGTTTGGTGTGCATTTGGTGTGCAAGTCAGGAGCGCCCAAACTAAATATGCACGTTTTTCAAAGCTGTAACAACAGTCTGTAATGTCATTATACAAGAAGTGCAAGGAAACGCTCGAAATGTCCCTTCTGTCCTGAGTTGCATGACAGCTAAGGTTGGAGTCGGACAGACAGACAGACTAGTGGGGACACTAGTGGGGACACTAGTCCCACCTAGGGACACGGTGAAATGGGCCTACAGGTCTGCATACACACTGTACCGATGTCAATGATTAACACACAATAACACATAACCCACTGGCACAAACCACCAATTCTCTCCTCTCCTCAGCGTGAGTATAAGAATGGGTTTCTGAGAAAGAGGTGGTGGGGGTTCCATGTATATTATATCATCGGACTAGTATTGTGTGGGTTGCACAATGGGTACACAATCTCCTACGATGTCAAGCAGAGGCAGAGAGAGAGAGAGAGAGATAGAGAGGGTAGAAAGAGAGGGGATAGAGAGAGAGAAAGCTAGATAGAGAGAAAGAGGGGGTAGAGAGAGAGAGAGAAAGAGGGGGTAGAGAGAGTGAGAGAGAAAAAGAGGGGTAGAGAGAGAGAGAGAGAGAGGGGGTAGAAATAGAGGGGGTAGAGAGAGAGAAAGAGAGGGGTAGAGGTAGAGAGAGAGAAAGAGAGGGGTAGAGAGAGAGAGAGAGAGAGGGGGTAGAAATAGAGGGGGTAGAGAGAGAGAAAGAGAGGGGTAGAGAGAGGGGTAGAGAGAGAGAGAGAGAGAGGGGGTAGAAATAGAGGGGGTAGAGAGAGTGAAAGAGAGGGGTAGAGAGAGAGAGAGAGAGAGAGAGAGGGGGTAGAAATAGACGGGGTAGAGAGAGAGAAAGAGAGGGGTAGAGAGAGAATGCAGACTGTTTTACTTTCTTTCCTCTGAATCTCTGAATCTCAACACCCAGAATCAAACCTTGTGTACATGGAAACAGAGAGACTATCTGAAAGGGAATTCAAATTCAGTTGTGTGTGTTGTGTGTGTTGTGTGTGCACAACACCATGCATCAAATGAACTCTTCAAACAAACCTCTCTCTAGGTGTAGCTAGCCATCCACTTTCCCAAACCAAATCAACTCCAGTCTCTTCTCTCTCTAGCTGTAGCTAGCCATCTACTTTCCCAAACCAAATCAACTCCAGTCTTTTCTCTCTCTAGCTGTAGCTAGCCATCCACTTTCCCAAACCAAATCAACTCCAGTCTCTTCTCTCTCTAGCTGTAGCTAGCCATCCACTTTCCCAAACCAAATCAACTCCAGTCTCTTCTCTCTCTAGCTGTAGCTAGCCATCTACTTTCCCAAACCAAATCAACTCCAGTCTCTTCTCTCTCTAGCTGTAGCTAGCCATCCACTTTCCCAGACCAAAACAACTCCAGTCTCTTCTCTCTCTAGCTGTAGCTAGCCATCCACTTTCCCAAACCAAATCAACTCCAGTCTCTTCTCTCTCTAGCTGTAGCTAGCCATCCACTTTCCCAGACCAAAACAACTCCAGTCTCTTCTCTCTCTAGCTGTAGCTAGCCATCTACTTTCCCAGACCAAAACAACTCCAGTCTCTTCTCTCTCTAGCTGTAGCTAGCCATCTACTTTCCCAGACCAAAACAACTCCAGTCTCTTCTCTCCCTAGCTGTAGCTAGCCATCTACTTTCCCAAACCAAAACAACTCCATTCTTACATGAAGTGGTGACGTGGCTTTGCTAGCCTGCAGTACATTCTCCTAGTACTACTAGGACTATTTCTACTGCCTGCAAGCTGAGTGTGTCACCCTCCCCTTTCCCCCTACCCGCCTCTGTTACACAACTCAACATTCCACCGTATGTGTGTGTGTGAGTGTGTGTTACGTGCAGAGCTGACCTCATTTTCAATCTGCTCTACTCTGCTGTGCCCGACACACCAGCCACGTCCTCCAGTAGCAGTCGGGAGGCCCTTCCACCCTAACCTCCAGCGTCCTCCAGTAGAAGTCAGGGGGCCCTCCCACCATACCCTCCAGCGCCACAGAGGAATCCCCACAGCCCCCCATCCCCTCCACAACACAAACAACACCCATGCCTGCCTGACTTTCTAGGAATGGCAGAGTCAAGTCGGCCCAGCCTCGCTCGCTTTCTGTTCCTCACTTGTTTTGTGCTTCTGTACTCAGGGGCGCAGCTTTGGTTTTAGAAGTGGGGGGACATAACTTTTTTTTAATCTAGACGGATAAACACTCCAAACAGCCTTACCCGACTGCTCGGAGGCGTCCACATGGTCCTAAAGCACACCGTTGCCTCGTTTTGTATCACATTTCAATGATAAAATCAGGGGGGGGAACAAAAATGCAATTTCAAAAAATGGTGAGTGAAAGTTGCGCCCCTGGTTGTCCTGTCGTATTTCACAACTCAAAGAACAGCCTTTATAGAAACAACATGCTATTCTTCTCTCTCTCAATACAATACATTGCAATACAATACAATACATTATAATACAATACATTACAATACAATACATTGCAATACAATACTTTACAATACAATACATTACAATACAATACATTGCAATACAATACAATACATTACAATACAATACAATACAATACATTGCAATACAATACAACCAGAATCCATCTCTCTCTCTCCCTCTCTCTCTCTCTCTCTCTCTCTCTCCCTCTCTCTCTCTCTCTCTCCATCTCTCTATCCCTCTCTCTCTCTCCCCATCTCTTTCTCTCCCCATCTCTTTCTCTCCCCATCTCTCTCTCTCCCCATCTCTCTCTCTCTCTCCATCTCTTTCTCTCTCTCTCTCCCTCTCTCTCTCTCTCGCTCTCTCTCCCCATCTCTCTCTCTCCCCATCTCTCTCTCTCCCCATCTCTCCCTCTCTCTCTCCCTCTCTCTCTCCCCATCTCTCCCTCTCTCTCCCCATCTCTCTCTCTCTCTCCCTCTCCCTCTCTCTCCCTCTCTCTCTCCCTCTCCCCATCTTTCTCTCTCCCCATCTCTCTCTCCCTCTCTCTATCTCATGGCCACACAGCTCCATAGTCCACTCCAGGCACAGTGTGTGTTCATGACTTGTTAAAATCTTTTTTTTTACGAGGGGCATCAGCTACTTTGCGTCAGTTGAAAATGATTTAGTGACAGAGGGAACTGAGCCCGGACCGACGACCTGAAGGCTTCAACACCTGATATGGTGTGACTACCTTCTCATTGAGATGTGGGTATAGGAGGGGTACACCTACATAGGTGTGAAGTGTGCATAACATAGACTACGTGAGCCTACACACATACTGTGAGACAGACACACACCACACATGGACATGAGCAAACACACACTAAAGCAGACATGTACCACATACACAACAAGCATGCTGACACACCCGGACATGGACACACATACACAACAAGCATGCTGACACACCCGGACATGGACACACATGTGAACACACACATACACATGTACGGTATTGTATTGTATTGCAATGTATTTTATTGGTTGTATTGTAATGTATTGTATTGTATTGTAATGTATTGTATTGTATTGTAATGTATTGTATTGCAATGTATTGTATTGTATTGTATTGTAATGTATTGTATTGTATTGCAATGTATTGTATTGTAATGTATTGTATTGTATTGTAATGTATTGTATTGTATTGCAATGTATTGTATTGTAATGTATTGTATTGTATTGCAATGTATTGTATTGTATTGTATTGTAATGTATTGTATTGTATTGCAATGTATTGTATTGTAATGTATTGTATTGTATTGCAATGTATTGTATTGTATTGTATTGTAATGTATTGTATTGTATTGCAATGTATTGTATTGTAATGTATTGTATTGTATTGCAATGTATTGTATTGTATTGTATTGTAATGTATTGTATTGTATTGCAATGTATTGTATTGTAATGTATTGTATTGTATTGTAATGTATTGTATTGTATTGTATTGTAATGTATTGTATTGTATTGTAATGTATTGTATTGTATTGCAATGTATTGTATTGTATTGTAATGTATTATATTGTATTGTATTGTATTGTAATGTATTGTATTGTATTGCAATGTATTGTATTGTATTGTATTGTATTGTAATGTATTGTATTGTATTGTATTGTAATGTATTGTATTGTAATGTATTGTATTGTATTGTAATGTATTGTATTGTATTGCAATGTATTGTATTGTAATGTATTGTATTGTATTGCAATGTATTGTATTGTATTGTATTGTATTGTATTGTAATGTATTGTATTGCAATGTGTTGTATTATATTGAATTGTATTGTAATGTATTGAATTGTCTTGTATTGTAATGTATTATATTGTATTGTATTGTATTGTAATGTATTATATTGTAATGTATTGAATTGTATTGTATTATAATGTGTGGTATTGTATTGTATTGTAATGTGTTGTATTATATTGAATTGTATTGTAATGTGTTGTATTATATTGAATTGTATTGTAATGTATTGTATTATATTGAATTGTATTGTATTGTATTGTATTGACTTGTATTGTATTGTAATGTGTTGTATTATATTGAATTGTATTGTAATGTATTATATTGAATTGTATTGTAATGTATTATATTGTATTGTATTATATTGTAATGTATTGAATTGTATTGTATTGTAATGTGTGGTATTGTATTGTATTGTAATGTGTTGTATTATATTGAATTGTATTGTAATGTATTGCATTGAATCGTACTGTATTGTAGATGATTGAAGGTGTCCAGGTTACTGGCATGCATGTGAACCTACCTTCACACCTACTGTACATTTCCATGCACACCTATGATTAAGTCAACACACACACACACACGCAGGCGCACACACGCACACACACATTATGACAGTACAGTCCAGTAGACTGAGAGACTGACACGTGGCGTCTTCCGCCCCCATTATCCCCAATGAGTCACTGATCACTATTTAATTATGTGGAATGTTACAGAGCGACTTGGCAGCACGGCGTGACCAAGAACCATAAAGGTCAGAATCATAAAGGTCACATGTCCTCAACACAGAACATGCCTATCTACCTACTCAGGATTAATAAGTTATGAGAGAGAGAGAGAAAGAGAAAGAGAGAAATGGCTGGCAATAACAGAAGCACTGAAGATAACAATTATGTCCCGTCATCAATTCAATGTGGTGTTTCTGTGTCTATGACCTTAGGTATATGAGTACATGACCTTACAGTATATCATAGTTATAGTTAAAGACCCAACACAGACGTTTTTATATCAATATCAAGGACCTTTCTGCAATACATTTCAAATAAAATGGGCAAAATGGGCTTTTTAGCAACAAAAATAATTCTCAAGCAAGAATTTAGTCCGAGTGGGGAGGGGAAAACTGACAACGAGCTGTTATTGGTGGAGAGGTTTCCCCATGCAAACCTGCTGATTAGAAAAGCCTGTGTAGATTGTATTTTCACCCAGAAACTATCAAGAAATAAAATGTCTTCATACATTTACAGTGTTAGTTTCATCAGCTGTTGTACAATATGATATAAAACACCACAGGAAAAACTGAATTTTGACTGCACTGGGCCTTTAAAACCTCATCATGTCCAATATCACAGGCCTTCCATAGCCTGGGTCTTGTTCATTTGGGCATGGTAACCAAAAACGTTTGCAAAGTTTCTTATTGGACAAGTCCTGGTAGTCCTTCCCTGTTTCAGTATGTTTTTGTCTGTTCGCTGCCTAATGACCACAACCCTGTTGTCTTTGTATCAGATGACTTCCTCTCACTCAGATGCGAGATCCATTTCAGACAGGGCAAGCCAGCCAGGGACTCTCTCTCATACAGTTTCCTGTCACAAAAGAGTCAGCCCCCCTAACCCAAATAAAAGGTAGGAGGGAAGAAGGGAGGAGAGAGGCATTTTGGCAGAGAGAGTGAGGAGGGTCCACTGTGAGCAGGGGCTCTGTAGGTACCCCTCCTCCCCATCTGCTTTCATCCTCCTCTTTCCCTCAGCCTTCTGCTGACTCAGTAAGAGAGAGAGAGAGAGAGAGAGAGAGAGAGAGAGAAACAAAGTAAAAATAAAAAAAGAAAGAAAACAGAAGAAACAGATGTGGTCTCTTTGGAGAGAGAAGGAGAGAGAAGGAGAGAGAGGAGAGAGAGAAGGAGAGAGGGAAAGAGAGAGAGAATGAGAGAGAAGGATAGAGGGAAGGAGAGAGAAGGAGAGAGAAGGAGAGAGAGGAGAGAGAGAAGGAGAGAGAGAAGGAGAGAAAGAAGGACAGAGAGAAGGAGAGAGAGAAGGAGAGAGAGAAGGAGAGAAAGAAGGAGAGAGAGAAGGAGAGAGAGAAGGAGAGAGAGAATGAGAGAGAAGGATAGAGGGAAGGAGAGAGAAGGAGAGAGGGAAGGAGAGAGAAGGAGAGAGAGGAGAGAGAGAAGGAGAGAGAGAAGGAGAGAAAGAAGGACAGAGAGAAGGAGAGAGAGAAGGAGAGAGAGAAGGAGAGAAAGAAGGAGAGAGAGAAGGAGAGAGAGAAGGAGAGAGAGAAGGAGAGAAAGAAGGAGAGAGAGAAGGAGAGAGAGAAGGAGAGAAAGAAGGAGAGAGAGAAAGAGAAGGAGAGAGGGGAGCAGAAGAGGTGAAGTAACAGGCCTGCCCCCCCTCCCCCTCCCCTCCTCCCCTCCCCCTAACATCCAGTCTGACATATCACACACTACAGAGTGGTGTTTCTTTCTACACTGGCTCCAGCCCCAGCCAGGTCTGGCCTCTAGCTACAATGGGAGAACAGGTCCCAGGTCTGTTTGTATAGCCAACTCCTATGGTCGTTATCAAGCCCAACATATTATATTGCAGGAGTTGGCAATACAGCACAAACAGATTTGGGGCCAGGCTATAGAGGGGAAGTTCTGAATAAGATAAGTAAGGAGGACACTGTGATGATGAATGGAATCTGAGAGGAGATCAGACAGAGAGTAGTAAGGCCTATTAGCACGCACGCACGCACGCACACACACACACACACACACACACACACACACACACACACACACACACACACACACACACACACACACACACACACACACACACACACACACACACACACACACACACACACACACACACACACCTCCCTATGGTAATGACTGGTCTATTTATTTCCCTCCTGTCAGAACATTACTCAGTATAGTTAGTTGTGATTTTCCAAAAACCTTGTTACTGGTGAACTGACCAGCTGAATCCCAACACAGCAGAAAACATTGACTTAACTCAAAAGCAACATTGTTTTTCTCCATCTGTACATTACCGTCGGCCGTCTGGTATTTCCCCCTGGCCAACGAGAACACTTCAAAGAGGGCCACAATCAGAATCAGACCACATGTTATCAATATTAATAATCATTCATTCACTTATCTATTTCTATGACACTTTTCATGACAAGGACACTTTTAAAGTGCTTCATCACCAAACCATCAGCCAGATGTTTCTCTGAACTGAGTAACAGGCCAGATTGGTTTGTATTTAACTTCTAACCAATGCCTAGTCATAATTTTCTGTCAATGACTCACTTTACGTGAAACAGAGAGGGAGGGACACAAAACACCAGCTGACTGGCACCGGTAGGTAGACTGTCTCTGTCTACATTCTCTAGGACCAGAAATAGACCTGATGATCCTTTCTCAGATGAGGAAGGGCAAACATTCCACAGGACTCCTCCCAACATGACGGGATATGAATCTGATCACGAGCAGAGAGCAGCCATGTCAGATGGGCTTTTCCAGTTAGCAGGTGTGTGTGTGTGTGTGTGTGTGTGTGTGTGTGTGTGCAAGCCTATGATGTGGTGATGAAGGAAAAACTGGTTTCCTGGACCTTGCCTAGAAAAGGAAACTACTGGTAGTCAGTCTGAACAGGGCAAAGAGAGAGAGAGAGAGAGAGAGAGAGAGAGGGGGGGGGGTGGTAAAGAGAGAGAGAGAGAGAGAGAGAGAGAGAGGGGGGGGGGTGGTAAAGAGACACAGAGAGAGAGAGAGAGAGAGAGAGAGAGGGGGGGGGTGGTAAAGAGACACAGAGAGAGAGAGAGAGAGAGAGAGAGAGAGAGCGAGAGAGAGAAAGAGAGCGAGAGAACGTCGCCAGGGAGCGATGTCAGAAATGGGAAGGAAGCCGATGGCAACAGAGGCCGACCGAGCAACCAACCACGCGGCAGCGCTGCGGTTAGGAGAGTAGCACACTAGTGTCATGCTGGTTACCAGCAGAGCAGTGGCCTGTGAGAAGATTACGGAAACAGCAGTGTCAGCCTGGAGACTTTTACCTACCTACCCATCTCCCCATATCTATCTATCTATCTATCTATCTATCTATCTATCTATCTATCTATCTATCTATCTATCTATCTATCTATCTATCCTCACAGATAGATAGTGTCTGAAATGGCACATTATCCCCTATATAGAGTACTTGTTTTGACCAGAGCCCGATATGGCAGGTTTCAGGGCAGGGATGGGTTGTTGTGTGTCTGAGTGAGACTGTTCTGCTGTCACCCAGCCAACAGTGTCCTGGTAACAGCACAGACTGCATGGGCCTCCCTGTCACAGAGCCAGGGCACACACACACTCACACACAGAAGGAGTAGGGCAATGAAGAACAGCTTGTACCAGCTAGGAGTACAGGACAGACCAAAACATAAAGTAGTGTCTAAGCCTCTGTCCAAAATGGTAACGTATTCCCTTTATCATAGTCCACTACTTTTGGCCACACCCGAGACTCCCTATTCCCTATATAGTGCACTCATTTTGGCCCATAGGCAATAGGGTGCCATTACAGCCTCGCCCTAAGGGCGTGAGGGAGTGCGCACGGAGCTATGTGGGATACCGATACAGGGATTGTCTCAGATGAAGTCCCAGTCATACTGTCATTAAACGGGTTGGACCAGGATGACAGCTGAGAGGCTGAGCACTATAGGGCTCCTTCCACCGTGGGTCGACAGGGATCAGCCTCCCAGAGAGATCCACCAACACACAGAATCATTGAAAAGGTTCAGGATTAATCAAGCATTTGCTAAATTCCTTTGGCTATGGACTGGAATGAAAAAGAATTGTATTGTAGTTTTTTGCAAAACCCTCAAATAGGGTATCACCGTAACATCAACAAAGACACAGGAAATAGAGACACGACAATGCCTTGAGCCAACCGGCCCACAGTTTCACTACAATAATGGGCTATTGCAGCAGGGAGTAGGAAACTGAACCACCTCCATATTTTAACACCTATGCGTTCCCATAATGTAATTTGAGGACACAAGTCTGGACAGGGTTTGGGGATCCACGGAGCATTATGTTCTCGACGCATCGCAAACCCTCACACACACAACATCTCCCCTCTCCCTGAAAGCCTGTCATTACAGACACACACAGGCCTCTTTTCTCCCTGACATGGGAACAGGAAAACAAGGGAATCAAAAAATGAAGGGGGGAAAAAGGAGATTGTTTTTGAAAGGAAATGAGGTTGAGTGAGCCAGAGTTGAGGCTTTGGGACGGCGACAGACGACATTTCAACGTTGTCTCGACGCTGTCCCCGATGCCTTCCCCCTGTGGGACACGGTGCCACAGCGCTGCCACAGCGTTGCAGGACGGTAGTTAGTCAACAGCGGTCAGCGACCCGCTACAAAAGAAAACAGCGGCGCCCCTTTATGACCCTGAGTTCACTTCTTCTTCTCTATGGCAACTGTCTCGTTGTGACAAGTGAGGTCGAAAGGCACCACAACTTTTAGTTGGCATTTGAATTATTTAAAGAGTGCTGTAGTTCTCCTTTTTGTTTTTAAGCCCAATGAACCCCTTCACCCAAGAGGACCTTCTATCTACAGACACCTGTCATTGTGAACCCCTTCACCCAAGAGGACCTTCTATCTACAGACACCTGTCATTGTGAACCCCTTCACCCAAGAGGACCTTCTATCTACAGACACCTGTCATTGTGAACCCCTTCACCCAAGAGGACCTTCTATCTACAGACACCTGTCATTGTGAACCCCTTCACCCAAGAGGACCTTCTATCTACAGACACCTGTCATTGTGAACCCCTTCACCCAAGAGGACCTTCTATCTACAGACACCTGTCATTGTGAACCCCTTCACCCAAGAGGACCTTCTATCTACAGACACCTGTCATTGTGAACCCCTTCACCCAAGAGGACCTTCTATCTACAGACACCTGTCATTGTGAACCCCTTCACCCAAGAGGACCTTCTATCTACAGACACCTGTCATTGTTAACCCCTTCACCCAAGAGGACCTTCTATCTACAGACACCTGTCATTGTTAACCCCTTCACCCAAGAGGACCTTCTATCTACAGACACCTGTCATTGTGAACCCTGCACTGCCTCCCTTCCTTACCGTTTCTACAACTAAACCATGTTGGCAGTCTGCTACACAGGTTTTAAAACCCTCACTTAGAGAAAAGACAGCTGCAGTGTGCATTTCAAGTGGAAGTACCTAAATGACCATTCTTTAACCACTCAACCTCCTGTTCTAATCTATTGCATCAGTGACATTGAAGGTTGCATTCATAAACCTGGAAGTTCGTCACTTCAGCAAAACAAAAAAAAGACAACTTTTCAGAAACTCGTGGCCACATTTGATCGTAAGGGAAATGAGTACAGTGATTATGGAAGAGCTTACCAGCACTCACACATTTCAGCATGTGAAACTGACTGCAACTATCATTTCAGCACGTGAAACTGACTGCAACTATCATTTCAGCATGTGAAACTGACTGCAACTATAATTTCAGCATGTGAAACTGACTGCAACTATCATTTCAGCACGTGAAACTGACTGCAACTATCATTTCAGCACGTGAAACTGACTGCAACTATCATTTCAGCACGTGAAACTGACTGCAACTATCATTTCAGCACGTGAAACTGACTGCAACTATCATTTCAGCATGTGAAACTGACTGCAACTATCATTTCAGCATGTGAAACTGACTGCAACTATCATTTCAGCGCGTGAAACTGACTGCAACTATCATTTCAGCACATGAAACTGACTGCAACTATCATTTCAGCACGTGAAACTGACTGCAACTATCATTTCAGCATGTGAAACTGACTGCAACTATCATTTCAGCATGTGAAACTGACTGCAACTATCATTTCAGCATGTGAAACTGACTGCAACTATCATTTCAGCATGTGAAACTGACTGCAACTATCATTTCAGCATGTGAAACTGACTGCAACTATCATTTCAGCATGTGAAACTGACTGCAACTATCATTTCAGCATGTGAAACTGACTGCAACTATCATTTCAGCACGTGAAACTGACTGCAACTATCATTTCAGCATGTGAAACTGACTGCAACTATCATTTCAGCATGTGAAACTGACTGCAACTATCATTTCAGCATGTGAAACTGACTGCAACTATCATTTCAGCATGTGAAACTGACTGCAACTATCATTTCAGCATGTGAAACTGACTGCAACTATCATTTCAGCACGTGAAACTGACTGCAACTATCATCATTTCAGCATGTGAAACTGACTGCAACTATCATTTCAGCATGTGAAACTGACTGCAACTATCATTTCAGCACGTGAAACTGACTGCAACTATCATTTCAGCATGTGAAACTGACTGCAACTATCATTTCAGCACGTGAAACTGACTGCAACTATCATTTCAGCATGTGAAACTGACTGCAACTATCATTTCAGCATGTGAAACTGACTGCAACTATCATTTCAGCATGTGAAACTGACTGCAACTATCATTTCAGCATGTGAAACTGACTGCAACTATCATTTCAGCATGTGAAACTGACTGCAACTATCATTTCAGCACGTGAAACTGACTGCAACTATCATTTCAGCATGTGAAACTGACTGCAACTATCATTTCAGCATGTGAAACTGACTGCAACTATCATTTCAGCATGTGAAACTGACTGCAACTATCATTTCAGCATGTGAAACTGACTGCAACTATCATTTCAGCATGTGAAACTGACTGCAACTATTTTAGTAACCCAACCCCACTGGATACAACCATGCAGTAATATCTCAACAACAAGAGACCTATACTCAGGTTCAGCTCCCTCTTTTTCTCCAGTAATATCTCAACAACAAGAGACCTATACTCAGGTTCAGCTCTCTCTCTCTCTCTCTCTCTCTCTCTCTCTCTCTCTCTCTCTCTCTCTGTGTTAGAGAGAGGAATATGTCTTTACATGTTTTTCACTGAGCTGTCGGCAGAGGTCAATTATTACTCGCTCACATTAGTCATGTTTTCTATTGGTCCTATCCTAAGCCCAGGCAGCAGTCAGTCAGTCTGTTTTCTATTGGTCCTATCCTAAGCCCAGGCAGCAGTCAGTCAGTCTGTTTTCTATTGGTCCTATCCTAAGCCCAGGCAGCAGTCAGTCAGTCTGTTTTCTATTGGTCCTATCCTAAGCCCAGGCAGCAGTCAGTCAGTCTGTTTTCTATTGGTCCTATCCTAAGCCCAGGCAGCAGTCAGTCAGTCTGTTTTCTATTGGTCCTATCCTAAGCCCAGGCAGCAGTCAGTCAGTCTGTTTTCTATATCGAACAGAAGAAACACCACACTACTAAATCAGCTGGGTCGGAGAAGACAAAAAACAAGGTCCAAAAACACACTATACTTTCTTTCATCTACTCTCCTCAAACATCCCTCTACATCCCTCACTTTGCAATATGACACTTTGTTGTACCATGCAGGCTCCAGTGTGTGTGTGTGTGTGCGTGTGTGTGTGTGTGTGTGTGTGTGTGTGTGTGTGTGAAAGAGAGAGAAAGAGTGAACCATAGGGAATGGGGGAAGAGATACGTATTAGACAGAGAGGGAGGGAGAGCGAGAGAGAGAGAGAGATAGATAGAAAGGTGCAATGCATTCTGGGACGTGAGTGGGCGACTCAACAGGCCTAGCTGAGAGACATGACAGGCGAGGCCTCCTTCCCCTCCTTTCACCACCCGCCACTGGATTATCACATTAATGGCAGGATTCCCCTGCCATACATGGTAACAAGTTTCTCCCTATGAACAGACACGGAGGGACAGACAAATCTAACACAAAGTCTAGGTTGAGGTTGCCTTGGAAATCTGATTATTATCCGTCTGCCCAAGGCTCCTCATCGTTGATGCGCTTTTATCTTTTATCCGAGGTGGTGGAGCGAGAGAGGTGAAGGGAGGGGACTGCGCGAACAAGTGGCCGGACATTTTGATATTTTCAGTCCACTATGTGCTTTTTAAACTTCAGCTCCACAAGAATACATCTGACATTTACCAACAGTCCTCACCCCATCACCTCTTGTTTATTAGGGAACAGGGAGTCCTTCCAAGCAAACCATGGGACTGTCTGCACGAGAGACATCCAGTTCATCCAGGGAAATGAACAAGAGAGACAGAGGGGGAGGAAGGAGGGTGGGGAAGGTTGAAGCCTGCTCTCAGATCTGTTTGTGTTGTATAGCAGAGTCTAAATGACCTATAGGACTTAGCTATAAACTGAAGAGAACTGGCCACCCCTCAGAGCCTGGTTCCTCTCTAGGTTTCTTCCTAGGTTCCTTACTTTCTAGGGAGTTTTTCCTAGCCACCATGCTTCTACATCTCCATTGCTTGCTGTTTTCAGGATTTTGGCTGGGTTTCTGTATAAGCACTTTGTGACATCTGCGGATGTAAAAAGGGCTTTATAAATAAATGTGATTGATTGATCTGGGATCAGGCTAGCGCTGAGTCTAATAGACCTATAGGAATAGGCTATGAACTGATCTGGGACCAGGCTATATAGCACAGTGTTGTCTGTCATCTTACCTGTGTTTCTCCAGCTCGTTGTGTGACGATCTGAAAGGGCAAATAAACAGAGACATGGATGAGTACCTTAGGAACTGATAGTTACACTCTGTAGTTACTCTGTAGTAACACTCTGTAGTTACTCTGTAGTTACACTTTGTAGTTACTCTGTAGTTACACTCTGTAGTAACACTCTATAGTTACTCTGTAGTTACACTCTGTAGTAACATTCTGTAGTAACCCTCTGTAGTTACACTGTAGTTACACTCTGTAGTTACTCTGTAGTAACACTCTGTAGTTACACTCTGTAGTTACTCTGTAGTTACTCTGTAGTTACACTCTGTAGTTACTCTGTAGTTACTCTGTAGTTACACTCTGTAGTTACTCTGTAGTTACACTCTGTAGTTACTCTGTAGTTACTCTGTAGTAACACTCTGTAGTTACTCTGTAGTAACACTCTGTAGTTACACTCTGTAGTTACTCTGTAGTTACTATGTAGTTACACTCTGTAGTTACTATGTAGTTACACTCTGTAGTAACACTCTGTAGTTACTCTGTAGTTACACTCTGTAGTTACTCTGTAGCAACACTCTGTAGTTACACTCTGTAGTAACACTCTGTAGTAACACTCTGTAGTTACACTCTGTAGTAACAGTCTGTAGTTACACTCTGTAGTTACACTCTGTAGTTACTCTGTAGTTACACTCTGTAGGTACACTCTGTAGTAACACTCTGTAGTAACACTAGGTAATTACACTCTGTAGTAACACTCTGGACACTGTCATTAATACACACCGTCTCATGACCAGGGTGCAGGATGGGAATGCGCACTTGGGTTGTGTTCATTTGGGAAAATGCTTGAAAACATTTTTCGATGGGATATGAAAACGAGCGCTTCTGAGGGAGAGTTTTCCGGTTTCAGTATGTTTTCTTCCGTTTTGGTACATAAATGAACATGACCCATGGTGAAGGTCAGGAGACAGACAGAGAGAGAACGTCTTGATATTAGTAAACGGTTTGGTAAGCGGATGGACAGATGAAATGGAGACGTAAAGGGTAGAAGAAGTGTGTGACCTACATAACATGCGGTATAAAGAGGATGTTGTTCGGCCCGAGCCCTTTCCCAGTTGTCCTTCCTCTGCTGTTATATGGGTGGCTCTGCAGCTTTGAACACGTAGGATACGTTCCGATGTTACTTACATACTCTACTGAAATTGCAGGCCACATGCATTGCTTCATTCTAAGTAGCATGCTAGTGTGGATATTGTAACAGGGCCATAGAGTCCTTGATTGTGTAAAAGGTCTTATAAGCTAACCTAGCTACAGACCCGTGGGAATTTCATGTTTATTTCTGCATGTTCATCTAGTATTTGTTGGAAATAACACACAGCGTCTCTGCAGGCCTAATCAGGCTTGGAGAGATTCAAGAGGCTGATGCTTGGAAAATGTGTGTGTGTGAGAGAGAGAGAGAGAGAGAAAGAGAGAGAGAGAGAGAGAGGAGAGGGGAGAGGGGAGAGAGAGAGAGAGCGAGCGAGAGAGCGAGAGAGAGATTCCCTCTTTGTGGTCTGACTGCAACTCAGCTCGTCAAAGTGCTCTTAGACTAAACAGCCAGGCAGGGCCGGGAGGGCCAGTCAGGTAAAAACAGCCGCTCAAACAAACACTGCAAGGATGCAAAAATAGATGGGAGAGCTGTAGTACTCTTGTGTAACAAATGGTGAAACAAATTTCCCGGTATTAGATAAGGCATACAGCCATGCATTTATTTTACATAAGCTGGAAGGTTAACAACCTCTTGTCGCAGTGCATTCTGGGACAATGCAATGGAAATTCAGAAAGAAGGCTAAATACTAAGAAGAAGAAGGCCTTCACTCGCTCCCCTTTCCCCCACACCTCCATTTCTGTTTATCTCATAGATATATATATTATTTTATTTTTTTGTACAAAGCTCTGCATTCGTCATCGTGTGGAAAACTAAATCCTCTTCCCTCGATGTGTGTGTGTATGAAATCTGTCAGAGAGCTCTCAACGGAGGACACACACACACACACACACACACACACACACACACACTAGACTGGACAGCAGTATGTGTATGTCAACAGTCCTACACTGTAAAGTGGTTACTGTAAATTTGACAGTAGCTTACGGGCAGCTCGGTGGCAACTTAAGTCAAATTCTGTCTTTCATATTACAGTGCACCTACAGTAATTTAAATGTGGTATCAAAGCAAGTACTGTGTAATGACACACGCCTTAAAATATGTTAATGGGCCAGAAACAACAACATCATACCATATATTTTTTGGCAGATGCACCGGATAGGTGCAGTGAAATGTGTTGTTTTACAGAGTCAGCCATAGTACGTGGAGAAAATGAGGGTTAAGTGCCTTGCTCAAGGGCACATCGACATATTTTCCCCCTTTTCAGCTCGGATATTAAAACGACCTTTCTGCCACTGGCCCAATGCTCTAACCACCAGGCTACCTGCCACCCACGAGTGGTCAAAAGGTTTTACAGTGCCATTCCAAATACAGCAATTACTTCCCCGCCCACAATATTTTCCCACAATGCACCATAACGTACAGTATGCTGCAGTAAAATGTTTTAAAGTATTTTCCTGTTGATGATACCCCAAATTACCGTATAATTGACAGTTTTCCTTTTCCATTACAGTGTCGACACTGCAGCATACTATTTCAGGCCCGGGAGCTTGGAAGGCTATTAGGACGACCCGCCAATGGAAATGAATGAGAGCACTGGAGTTCATCTTTATAAACAAACCCCTTGGTTCTTGTCCCAATAATACCCTGAAACTACCATCTAGGATGCCAAGGGAATAACAAGCAAAGACACGAACACAAAGACCCCTGCCGTCGAGTCCGCCACTCTTTTCAGCCAATCCCTCTTAAGTGCCCTTGTACTGTCGACTTCAGCCGTGGTTCCCACAGATGTGCAGGGATGGGAGCGGGAAGATGACCTGAATCTGCGTAGGCCCCACTGCCCCACAGCTCACTGCATGAGACGCTTGAGCTGATGCTAGCCTGTCCTGTGTGCGCCGTCACCCATCGTCATAGTATCCAGGGTGGTGTTCACTAGGACACACAATCGAAAACGCTTGAAAAACATTTTGCAATGAACTTGCCTTTTTGACTGGACAAGTCCAGGTAGTCTCTCCTGGTTTTAGTCAGTTTTCTTCCGTTTGGTGCCTAATGATGATACCCATCTGCACATAACACTGTGTTATGTGTGCTGCCCCTAGGCCTCTCACTGGCCATGCTCAGTGGAAGGGGGAGGGGCTCAGCCTACAGACGCTGCTGACAAGCCCTTTTCCCCATCCGACGCCACGGGAGAGGAAATGCTTTATCTCCTGTATAAGGAAGTAGTCCTATTCAAATTTGAAACATGTGCAAATTGGGGACAGGCAAAGCACGAGGCGACACTCCATGGTTTCCTTAAGCGAGGCACGGGTGAAAGAGGCCCAAAGAGGCCCGGCAGGAAGGCACAGTCCAACACCAGACTTGCCTCATACAACAACAACAGACACATGACTTTGAATGTCATATAAACTGTCAGTATAAGATTGGCAAATCATCACTAGAGCCGGGACAGGACCGGTGTGTAAATAAGGCCGACATCAGCCGCCATTTTGGGGATGGATGAAAACAGTCGCTTGGTTATAAGTGCATATTATATGAAGGCCTGGGATGTGCTCGTTTGGTAGCAATGCAGTGAAAACAAAATGAGGAGCTGTATGCATCCGTTGGTTGTTTTTGAGGACGCACATGTTCAAGGATGGAATCTTATAATTGTGTGCATGTACGCCCGTGTTGCCGTTGCATTTAGTGTTTGTGTCCCGATGTAACCTCGGTCTTCAAAGTAAACAGGGAAACTCACCCGAACGTTCTCCTTTCTATGACACCGATTTGCCTCTGTCTCGTGTCGTGCAAAAGGCATAACATTACACTGCAATATTAATACATTCAATGTAAAAATGTACGGAGGGCTGCTAAATAAAATGATGGAAAACCATGTTATCATGTGTCAACTAACTTCCACTGATTTGAATGCAGAAATGGGGTTGTACTGACGACTTGCTGTAGTCTGCAGAGCAATGAACTGCTACCAGAAAGAATAGCTGTAGTCTGCATAGCAATGAACTGGTACCAGAAAGAATAGCTGTAGTCTGCATAGCAATGAACTGGTACCAGAAAGAATATCTGTAGTCTGCATAGCAATGAACTGGTACCAGAAAGAATAGCTGTAGTCTGCATAGCAATGAACTGGTACCAGAAAGAATAGCTGTAGTCTGCAGAGCAATGAACTGGTACCAGAAAGAATAGCTGTAGTCTGCAGAGCCATGAACTGCTACCAGAAAGAATAGCTGTAGTCTGCAGAGCAATGAACTGCTACCAGAAAGAATAGCTGTAGTCTGCAGAGCAATGAACTGGTACCAGAAAGAATAACTGTAGTGTGCAGAGCAATGAACTGCTACCAGAAATAATAGCTGTAGTGTGCAGAGCAATGAACTGGTACCAGAAAGGGGAGAGAAACTCAGGCTGCAGCCAGACCAGCTGTAAACTGAGCCCTCCGCCCAGGCAGGGGCAGGGTCTGCTAAGGCTGTGTCTGTGGGGCACTGTGTTATGTGGACATCTGTGTGAGCTAAGTTGAGTTGGCCACCACACCCACCTGAGTGTGCCACATCCCCACTGTTTTGCTCCAAGAAAACACACTGTGACTGCACCACAAGACTTGACAATATAGGCCACTGACAGATCCTATATATCTCCCACAACATACGGTTTATAAAATGAGCCTCTTTGGTGAGGGCGGGTCATATGACGTCTCATATGTTGATGGAGGAAATTAAAATAACTTGCTGAACTTACGAAGAAAAAAATAATTATCAAATCGTGAGACTGCTTCTAAAAAAAGTTTTGAGGGCACTGCGCAGGACCTATCATATGATATGCTAACCAACCAATAAAAAACTAGAATGGCCGGTAAATTTAGCGCAGTAACAACAACAAACATTTCTTAAAAGTGGTGTAATCTTTTTTTGCAATTGCCACATTGTTAAATGCTCCTGAAGCACAGCCGTACAAAGCAGCCTCAGCACGACAGGAGAATCGATACATTTAACATTATTTTTCTGTTATCTATGTCAGAACGCCGTGTACTGTTACCGAGATGACGACGCGCGCTCGGTGTCATATGGGTCATGGGAGGGAGTGACATGACACAAGTTCCAAAACGTTGCAAATGCAGCAGAAGTGTGCATGTTAAAATCAATGCGTGAATGCATTGGGGGAAAGGGGGTGAATGTCAGAATGAAGCATGGGTGTTGAAAAAGAAAGTGAGCACCAAAAGTGATGCTGTACGCGTGGCAGTGTTTATACGACATCTAAACAGTGAAAATAAAAATGGCGTTTGTATGAATGACGAATAAACACAAACAGATCGATTGAACTATTGCTATATCGATAGAGAAAGGTGTATATTTACCTATTGTTCTGAGTTTTTCTTGAAATTGGTGAAGCTTTCGTTTTCTTTCGGGAAAAGTCGCTATTGTACGGTAAAACAGACGCGTAACCATGTTCTGCTTCTATTGACAAAGTAAACAAAAACAACAGGGTTAATTTCTACACATGTAGGCTAATAAATTAAACGTAACAAGGGATATAAACTGACGATCACATAATAGAACTGTCAATGCCATATATGACGTAGCCTAAGCCAAACATGTTATTTGATAAAAGTGGTTATGGTTACATAGATAAACTCGTTGACAATGCTGGAGCAAAACACAAGATTCAGGACAATCTAATATTGAGTTTATCTACATACCCATTTATAATAAACATGATATACATAATGTATCTTGATAAGAAACTGTATCTTGAACTTGTCCCTAACCAATTTTAAACAAGGCTATAGCCATCAGATAAAACAGGTTATAAGCATTGCCTGATCATACTAATGCAAAACTACACATGCAAATAGGATTATATCTCAAGACTTTTCCTAACGTGTTGACTAGTTTGTTAATATGCAAGTTATATCTAGGTCGGTCGGTCTGCAATAACATCACCGCACCAGCACAGTATGTTCATTGCTCATAAAGTGACATCATAGCTGCGCTATGGCAGTGCACGTCCACAACTTCACATAAGATAGAATAGAGACGGTTTTAATTTTCCTAACATTAAATACGGTCATTAACCCAGTCAAAGCCATCTGACATTCTGTCAGGGAAATACCTCTGTCTCTTCTTTCCAAGTATTCTGCAGCCTCCAGGAGAATTAAAAGAGAATTAAGTTCCATCTTGTTGACTTGTATAAAAATATAAAATAATATCTATATACACAAATATACAGCTAATGTATAAAAAAAATAATATGAGACAAAAATGAAATAAAAACTAAAACTGTGTTAGGTCGATATGAACGTCTATGTTCAGTTCTGAGTCTTTGGGACTCCCAGCCAGATTCATATCAACTGCACCTAACTAAAAACATGCGAAGTAAAGGACGGCTGTTCTGGCCAATTAGAAAATAATAACATCCACATAGGCGGTCCCTGAATACGTGCCTTGGCCAATAGGGAAGCTCAGTGACGGGTTTACCAGGAGCATGTTGATACATTGCGAATTGCCTTGTGATTGGCTTGACAGTGATAGTAACAAGGTAGAAGCTATACCCTAGCAACAACGCGTGTGACCCAGCCCCGTAATCGTTCATTGGTCTGATATCTAGATAACTGGCTTTTGATTGGCAGAGGGGTTCTTTTGGGCGTGTCTTTTTCCTTCCTCTTGAACATTGAACTTGGCTGTTGTCTGGGTTGCCAGTGTGGTTTGCTCTTCGTCAAAAAGTCTATCTTGAATCGTGTAGGAAGTCACGTTGGTGTTTGTTGAGCCAACTGCTTCAATTAGACAACTTGTTTCAGAAAAGTTTCAGCTCTGGTGTAGAATAGAGGAAAACTGCTATTATGTTGTCATGACATTGTCTAAAAAAATACGATACTTTCACTTTAGAAAATATGATACTTTCACTTTTAAAATGGTATACTTACACTTTAAAGTGTATTATCATGCTAAATATCCAGCAGTTACATATGATTCAAGTAAAAGAAAACATCTTGAAGGATTTTTTAAAATAGCATTTGGCAACCACAGGATGCTGTTGGAGAGAGAGAGAGAGAGCGAGAGGGGGGATAAGGGGCAGGATTATTATGAAATGCAAAGACTTGTGTATGTCATTATCTGTTTGAAAGATACATGTTGATAAAATGAACCATTTTAGAATGAGATAGATTACCATTATTAAGAACAATGTATTGAAAAGCCTTCTTCAGGAGAGAGCCTGCATGCCACAGTGCCGGGGGTATTCACCAAGCTGTCTGCACATTTCCATGGCTAATTTCCCCAGTATTCCCTCAACTGCAACATTTTATGGAAATAGCCCTCAATGTCAGTCAGTGAGTGTCAAAATGACTCTCCAGGTGACATTTCTCAGTGTTTGCCTTTAAGTGTCATGAAGGGTAGATCAACAGAAAATGTACGTTGGTGGTGGTTGTGTGGATATTGTAGAAGAAAGATATTGAACAAGTATTTGGGTAAATATAATTTGGCTAAATGTCGTTATATAATTCTGTTGTGGACACACAATATTTAATATTTTTTAAGGTAGCGTACATTTTTCTCCAAAATGGTGCAAAACAAGACGTTAAAATAAAAACACACACAACAAGCCCATAGCTTCCTCTCCACATTGCCGTAGTCTGTTATGGTGATGAGGTCACACTCTCCGCAGGGTCACAGGGTGTGGACCTAGCTGTGCTGCCGTCCCTCAAGGCAACAACACACTGCTGTGCTGTTACCATCATAGAACCAGGCCATACTGTGAAACATAACTTACCTCACTGTTACTATAAACCTTTTACAGTAATTGGTTATAAAGTGATGTTTATGATTATTACCAGGCTATATCACATACCAATCTAGTTATGTCAGTAAAACATTGCCCTGTGTGTTCTAATAGTAATCTTGTAAACTTTTATTCTGTTTTATTGTAATTGCACTTAATTATTTTTCAGCTCACTAGCCTTATGATAGGCAATATGTCAGTTTGTCTTCAGATGACTGTAAAACATGGCCCAGTTGGCTTGGCCTGGTTAGACCAGACTGAATGCTCCACTCACTGGTGACAGGGTGGTTTTACCAGGCTACAGCTGGCAACCAAAGTCAACCAACCTCACCCACACACTTACTATAAGACCACACAAAAGGAACACACACCCGAGATAACGAAGTGGCAGAGACATTATGACGTGACAACATTATCGACGAGGATAAATGTAAAGATAAGCAATCAGCGTTATAAATCTGATCTAAAAGCTTACCAAAATGCTCAGTCTTTAGGTGTAGCCGGGCGATGTACTGAGAAGAAGTAATATAGGGTCTCAGGAAGATAGTGATAAAAACAAAGATGATGACAGTTATTGCCAGATGCTTGTAGTGACCTAGAAAGCATTGGCTGTGTTTGAAACATCGGAGAAATGTCTGCATGCACAATCACTCCATACGTAGGCTGACTCTCTCTGTGTACAGTTCATGTCAACAGACGGGTGAGACTGGACTGATGCAACATGTAGGGATCAACATAAACTAGTTTAGTGATCATTTTTGAGCTACAGGACTGTTTGTCAGGATTTTGAATCATTCCCCAGATGTGCTATAGTTGGGTGTGTGTGTGTGTTTGTGTGTTTCAGTATCTAATGACACTGATGGTTTAAGTGAATATTGAGAATATCACTGAATACCACTCTTTTACCAAACAGATCAAAGACAATATAGAAACCATATAAATGAATCACCTTGAGTTGCCACAGAATCCAGGGGACTTAATACCAAGAACAGTGGTCCCTAGGGGCCTACCCTTTGTTTAGCTCAATTCATATGCATGCCTTTTTTTTATTGTTTCCTGATACTTGTTTGTTGACGTACACTTCTGCCTCTGTGAATGTTTCTACCGCTATTATTAGCAAGCCAATTCTCCATTGTTCCTGTGTGTGTGTGTGTGTGTGTGTGAGTGTGTGTGTGTTTGTGTGTGTGTGAGTGTGTGTGTGTGTGTTTGTGTGTGTGTGTGTGTGTGTGTGTGTATGTGTGTGTGTGTGTGTGTGTGTGTGTGTGTGTGTGTGTGTGTGTGTGTGTGTGTGTGTGTGTGTGTGTTAATGAAACCATTTATTATATATGTTCATATTTCAATTGATATATTATAGGCCTATATAAACACTGGTAGGTTGGTGTGTGTTAACCCAAAGGCAGGTGGTGTTTCTGTGTGCTATTTCCTGTTCAGCCACGACTGTGTGGCTTTGCACCATACCAACTCCCTCATCAAGTTTGCTGATGACACCACGGTTGTAGGCCTGATAACCAACTGCGACGAGTCAGCCTTTAGGAAGGAGATAAGTGAACTGGCATTGTGGTGTCATGACAACAACCTCTCCCTCAACGTCAGCAAGACAAACACGTTGATTGTTGACTTCAGGAAGCAGAGTAGTGAACATGCCCCGATCCACATCAACGGGACTGCAGTAGAGAGAGTCACGAGTTTTAAGTTCCTCGGCGTCCACATCACCGAGAACTTGTCCTGGACCACCAACACCACTCTTGTCAAGAAGGCGCTAACAGCATCTCTACTTCCTAAGGTGGCTGAAGAAATTCTGCATGTCTCTCCGGGTCCTCTCCACATACTACCGCTGCACCATCGAGAGCATCCTGGCCGGTTGCAACACGGCCTGGTACGGGAAATTGCTCCATCCACGACTGCAAGGCCCTCCAGCGGGTGGTGAAGACGCCCCAGTACATCCCAGGGACCATGCTCTCACCCATCCAGGACATCTACTCAAAACGGTGCCTGAGGAAGGCCAGCATCATCAAGGACCCCACACACCCCAGCCACGAGCTGTTCTCTCCCCTACCTTCGGGTACATGGTATTGGAGTATAAGGTCTGATACCAACAGGCTCAGAGACAGTTTCTATCTACAAGTTATCAGTCTGCTGAACACCTGCTCTGATTCTCCTCACTTTAGCACACCCACACAGACACACACACACGCACACACACACACACGCACGCACGCACACACACACACACACACACACACACACACACACACTCACACACACACACTCACACACACACACTCACACACACACACACACACACACACACACACACACACACACACACACACACACACACACACACACACACACACACACACAAACACACACACACACACACACACACACACACACACACACACACACACACACACAGACAGTATACATTCATGTTAGACACACATCACAACTGCTGCTACCAGACTCTTATTATACTGCTCAATTTATACCCTGGCCCCCATCCCCAATACACTTGTAAATATTGGACAATTAATTGTGCCTTCCTGTTTTATACTTATGCTAAAATGTTTCTTCTATTCTACTGAGCCATTTACTTTATGTTCATATTCTTATCTGTTGTTATTTCTTATTGTTGTTGCATTGTCGACAAGGAACCTGAAAGTAATGCAACTTGAAACTTGAAACTAAGACGAGTCTCATTTATGATGCAGTGTGATATTTGAGTTGATAATGTCACTCCCAACTGTCTCCACCCACTCATAGTTTCAATACCACATACTGCAGTTGGTTCCATCATTGCAGATGGTAGTAGTAATAGCCGGAACACACGTATAGTAGCCTGGTCACAGATCTGTTTGTGCTGTGTAGCCAACTCCTATGGTCATTGCCATGCCAAACAATTTGTGCAGCACAAGCTGATCTGGGACCAGGCTGGAGTCTGTTTCACAACGGCAACTGTTACAACTGCATTTCCAGGCAGGCCGGCCTAAAAACCTTCTATTACGTCCACACTTCCTCTGTCCTGACGATCATCACATCCTCGTTAGGCCGATTTATGTGGAAATGATAGATTTATGCAATGGGTGCACATTTTTAAATCATTGTAGGAGGTCCCACGATGCAGTACTGACTTCACTCACTGAGCTGCTGCTCCACTGAACTGAGCTGAGCTCTGTAGGTCTGCGTCTGTTATCAGTGTGTATGTGGTGTGTGCGTCCTTTATCAGTCACAGAGATTACGAAGGGCTTGACCTTGCTTGGAGTTCCAGGTGAAATTATTGGCCTCTTCAAGCCCTATTGATTGAACCCAGTATTTTCCATGCTGGCTAAAGATAAATGTGATAAGCGTATTATACATGGCCTCAATCATAGATACATAAGAGGTTTAAGTGATAGCTTGGGACTTTGGCAATGAAGCCCTTTATTTAATTTCCAAGGAAGTTAGAGGTAGCTTCGAAGAACCAATGCTACCTAGGTTAGCACAAAGACTGCTAGCTGCACCCAAATACTTCCAATCTTTGCTAACACTAGTTAGCACTGGCTCTAGAAACTACCTCTACCTTCATACTGGACGCAGAGAGACAGTGGTTGCGAGCTTATGCTGAAATACAATATCCACAAGTTCACCAGACTCTGGGGAAGGAGATGAAGGGCTTCAATGCTAAAATCCGAACTTTCACTTCAACAGTCATGATTTGAGAAAAGCTAAATAGGTTATACCTTTTTGTCATGGGCAGTGGTGCCAAATGAGGTGTGATGCTACATACATAGTCCCGTGCATCCGAAATGGCACCCGATTCCCTATTTAGTGCACTACTTTTAGCCAGAGCCCTATGGGATCTGGTCAAAAGTAGCGCACTACAGAGGTAATATGCTGCCATTTGGAACGCATCCCTAAGGAATCAGACTGCAATATTAACTTGCTGAGTAAGCTACAGTAACATCTGGTTCTGTAAAGTGCCTCTCCAGCTGTATTCTGTACTGTGGATATCAGTGTTAATTGTCTGTTACATTTTGGTTTGCAATGGTGACCCCACACAATGAGCACGTGTCAGGAACATGATTTCTAGAGTTAGTTCAAAGAATTACCGCGATCAACACCAAATACAGCCGTTATTGACATAGCCTGTGTCACGACTCCTACCGAAGGTGGCTCCCCTTCACGTTCAGGTGGGGCTCGGCGGTCGTCGTCACCGGCCTACTAGCTGCCACTGATTCTTTCCTCCCCCTCCTTGTCTGTTTATTGGTTACACCTGTTATGCATTGTGGTGATTAGTTGGGCTTTATTAGTCAGCCGGCCCGCCTGTTTCTTTGTGCGGGATTGTTTGTGTAACATGTGTCTATGTTTGAGTCGAACGTGTTTGTTCCTGTTCATGGGTTTTTGCTGGACTATTTTAGTCCCCGTGTTTGGAGCATTAGTTTTTTTAGCGCCCAGTGTTTCGTGGGGTGGCCTATGTTCGCCGTGTGTGCATTAAAGAGCACTACCTTGAACTCTCTGTTTCCTGCGCCTGACTCTGCACCCACGACACCCAGATCGTTACAGCCTGCTGAGACTAAAGTTAGTTTTTCTGTAATGTGGCCAATCTGACTAAGGCCTACAGTACATACAGCTAAATAGAATGTGCTTCAAATAATACGTGTTTTGAGGCAACCTTGTGTATAACATTGTGTGTAATGCTACCATTGTGGTGTAACATTTAGCCGAAAAAAAGTGTTTTAATTCTTCGTTATGAGATTTGTCTGGATGAACCATGCTCTGACGTATCAGTTAATAGTACAGAAATAGTATCTCCACTTTATCACCAATATTATCTCCACTTTATATAACCAGCCATCCATGCCTCAGCCTCAGCCTCAGCCTCAGCCCCAGCCTCAGTCAGACCTCATGCAAAGCGCCATGGGCCATCACCATCAGTGACTGGAACTAGAGCAGTGAACCAGAACACACTGTCTCTCCTGAGAGAGAGAATATCAACAACACAACACAGGGAAATGGTTGTTTGGACTGAGATAAATTCCACTATGTTTGTGTTTATTTTACACTGCATGGCACAGGTTATGAAAGTGGGCCTGTGTTTTTCGTGACTTTCCACTTGTGTCCACCTATACTATAATACCATCTAGGCCTGCATTTTCCTATGTGTATCAGTAGATGTGTAATATCTTTGTGTAAATGTGGATCCTTGGTTGACACTTAGCTTTTTGTTTCCAAATAGCACAGCTTCTGCTTTCGCCGTGCAGCCTGGCTATAACGTAACTGTTGGCTCTCTCTGAGGAGAGGCTGCTACAGCATTAGCATTTCTAATCTCCTCTGATGTTTCCCTCTCCTCTTGATTACTAGTGTTGCTGTGGAAGGAGCATTTGTTTTGGGGATCAGATTTTTATGGATGGCACATCAATGCCTGGGCAACTAAACCAGCAAGCTCCTCCAAGAGAAATCGTGTGTGTGTGTGTGTGTGTGTGTGTGTATGTGAGCACAGTGCAGAGTTTAGTATCAGCGAAACCAAGGCTTAATTTGTTTTGTTTTTATGCTTACGGGAGGAAGGTGAAAAGTGCACCCATTTGCTTTTAGAATTAGCTGTCATTCATCACCATTTTTATGGTTTTATCCGTTGTCATAAAAGCATAAAAAACACCATGTGAAGTTGCATTGAATTAAACCAGAGAAATGCTTAGCCTAGCATGAATCTCACAGTCGTTGTTTGAGAGCCTAGCATGAATCTCCCAGTCGTTGTTTGAGAGCCTAGCATGAATCTCCCAGTCGTTGTTTGAGAGCCTAGCATGAATCTCCCAGTCGTTGTTTGAGAGCCTAGCATGAATCTCCCAGTCGTTGTTTGAGAGCCTAGCATGAATCTCCCAGTCGTTGTTTGAGAGCCTAGCATGAATCTCCCAGTCGTTGTTTGAGAGCCTAGCATGAATCTCCTAGTCGTTGTTTGAGAGGGTTTACGTAAAAACAAAAACTAAATGATTGTTAAAGGGGCCATGTGTGATTTGCTGCATCCATTTTAAGACTTCTAAATGATTAATACATGCACATTGATTCAAGAAGAATCTAAATTATAAATGCCTCAATGAGCTTAGTTCAACTGTCATACAAGCATTTCGCTACGCCCGCAATAACATCTGCTACATATGTGTATGGGACCAATAACATCCGCTACATATGTGTATGGGACCAATAACATCCGCTACATATGTGTATGGGACCAATAACATCCGCTACATATGTGTGTATGGGACCAATAACATCTGCTACATATGTGTATGGGACCAATAACATCTGCTACATGTGTGTATGGGACCAATAACATCTGCTACATATGTCTATGGGACCAATAACATCTGCATCATGTGTGTATGGGACCAATAACATCTGCATCATGTGTATATGGGACCAATAACATCTGCATCATGTGTGTATGGGACCAATAACATCTGCATCATATGTGTATGGGACCAATAACATCTGCATCATGTGTGTATGGGACCAATAACATCTGCTACATGTGTGTATGGGACCAATAACATCTGCTACATGTGTGTATGGGACCAATAACATCTGCTACATGTGTGTATGGGACCAATAACATCTGCTACATATGTGTATGGGACCAATAACATCTGCTACATGTGTGTATGGGACCAATAACATCTGCTACATATGTGTATGGGACCAATAATATCTGCTACATGTGTGTATGGGACCAATAACATCTGCTACATGTGTGTATGGGACCAATAACATCTGCTACATATGTGTGTATGGGACCAATAACATCTGCTACATGTGTGTATGGGACCAATAACATCTGCTACATATGTGTGTATGGGACCAATAACATCTGCTACATATGTGTATGGGACCAATAACATCTGCTACATGTGTGTATGGGACCAATAACATCTGCTACATATGTGTATGGGACCAATAACATCTGCTACATGTGTGTATGGGACCAATAACATCTGCTACATGTGTGTATGGGACCAATAACATCTGCTACATGTGTGTATGGGACCAATAACATCTGCTACATGTGTGTATGGGACCAATAACATCTGCTACATGTGTGTATGGGACCAATAACATCTGCTACATATGTGTATGGGACCAATAACATCTGCTACATGTGTGTATGGGACCAATAACATCTGCTACATATGTGTATGGGACCAATAAGATTTGATTTGATACACCATTGTTTGTAAATCAGTGGCGGGTGACCACCTTTTTTTTATTGTTTGTACTGCAGATTGCAGATGTCTCCTTTAAGTATATCAGCAACATGTATCTTGTCAGACATACCACAGACAGTGTTTCATGACACTATTGTTTGACGTGTTCTAATGAGATTATGTTGGTCTTGCAACTCCTGCAATGGAGAGAACACTTCTTCTTCGTAAAGGGATAATCCTCTAATCAAGGCTACGCTCAGCACATAACTAACTACATTCTTTCATTGTGTGTGTGTGTGTGTGTGTGTGTGTGTGTGTGTGTGTGTGTGTGTGTGTGTGTGTGTGTGTGTGTGTGTGTGTGTGTGTGTGTGTGTGTGTGTGTGTGTGTGTGCTGGGAGCTATTTGAGGTTCTTGACACAAGGGAGACCTCAGTCTCACTGCATTTACAGTCGTGTTAGTTGCTCGTAAAAGTGTTTTCTGCATTAAATGGGCTGCAGCGCTGGAGCCAAGCACAATCACTGGGCTGGAGAGGTGCCAGGATGCCAAAGTCTGGGACAGAGAACCACGGTGGCTCCACTTTAGGGATTCGCTGTCTGTTTATTCAATCTAATATGCAAATTGTAGCGTTTCCCCAGTGGACTGTTGAACTTGATGCCCCTCCGGTGTGTTTACAGTAACACTGGGTTGTAAGGGCTGCACCATATAGGTAAATAATATAATTGCGATTTTACTTGCGATTTAGATCAAAACACGTAAAAATAAAATGAGTATTCTGATCCTATGGTTGGTGATGTTTGGCATAACTAATGAAAAAGCCAGGTACAGTACAAGTTGTTGGGACAGGGTAGGAACCAAAGTGTTGGTAAGAGATTGAATGTTACATGCAACTTCTCGCAATATGGATATTGCACACATAAAATTCAAGTCATTTTGCAGCCTTACTGTGTAGTCTGAGTGACCCCTCTCGAACTTCTGCCTCATGAGTGCCAAGAAGTTGGCAAGACATGGCAAACAGATCTGGGATAAGGCTAATTCAATAGGGCTCCTTTTAGACAAGACGACTCCGCGGTGCTATCTAAAAGGGTTACCGTAAAAGGGTTATTCAGCTGTCCATAGGATAACCCATTGAAGAACCCTTTTTGGTTATAGGTAGAACTCTTTTGGGTTCCCTTTCCACAGAGGGGGTTGTACATGGAACCCAAAAGGGTTCGACCTGGAACAAAAAAGGGTTCTACCTGAAACCTAAAGGGTTCTCTTCTTTTTCTGAGAGTGTAGACAATGTAGCTTTGTAGGAGTGTATGTTTACCCGTCTGACAACGACAGGCTATTAGCTCTGTTGTGGTTGTACAGCACATTACAGAGAGCCTCACATTGCTCTGGACACGGTCAGTGAAGAATTGAAAGCAGCGATGAGAGATGAGGAAGGGTAGCAGCCTCGGAATGGTTTGTGTGTTGTTAACAGTTGATTGATGTTGTCGCCTCTCCTACTTCCTGTTTGCTAGATAGTACACACACACACGCAACTGGGTCTGTGCCTTGGTCCGGCCCGCCACAGCAGTTAGGTTCTCCATGTAATAATCAGGATTATGTCTGCTAATCCAGCTGCTACACTCCAGTGTATCTGTAAAAAGGGCAAGAGTCCACAGACACGTTCTGCATTTTCCATAAACAGACTATGTATCAGATTATTGTTGGGGGCGGTTGTAAATTATTTTTTTTTACAGCACATATCAAGCCAGAGGCACACAAGCTTTGTGGATTTTTAAGTCGATTGAGATTCAAGCCTCTAAGACCAGGATCATATAGCCCAGCAGTAAATCCCGTTATACAGCCAGATGAACTATCAGGGTTCTGTTTGTTCAACCCAGTGCACCATACAATATACTTTATTCACTTTGTGAAGTCAGCATATAAATACACAAACACAACACACTATCATACACGCATTATGGAAAACACTAGAAAGTTAGTACACAAGTCACAAATATCTCTGTGGCCTACTGGCCGATCACGTACAGATGTAGGATCTTTATTTGATCACCATGTTGCAGGAAATGTTAAAACGTATACTGTATTTGAGGTTCAAAAGGCTTCTGAAGTTTGTCATTTCCACTTTGACATTTCAGACATGATTTACTCTTATGAAAAATGTATCAATACATACAACAATGCCCATTAATTATAATCCGCATAATAATTCACAATTCCTGTTGCTGCAGGATTCTTTTCTGGCTCAATTTAAGATCCTACATCTGTATTGGGCCTGTATTTGTCCTATGTCCCACTGTTCAGAGGTCACCATGTACTGGTATGAGAGTGTTCTAGTTGCTATTACAACAGCGGCCTCCTCATCCTGACTTGGAATAACAGTTAGATTGCTCTCTTGCCCTGATCTCATGCTCACTGGGCTAATTGCATCCCGTGACTGTGAGTGAGTGTGTGTATGTGTGTGAGTGTGTGTTGGGTGTGTGAGTGTGTGTTGGGTGTGTGAGTGTGTGTTGGGTGTGTATGTTTGTGTTGGGTGTGTGTAGGTGTGTTGAGTGTGTGTGTTTGTGTTGGGTGCGTTTGTGTGTGTGTGTGTTTGTGTTGGGTGCGTTTGTGTGTGTGTGTGTGTGTGTGTGTGAGTGACTTCCAGATTTCCCCATGTGCTTCCAGAGGTCCCTGCCAGCCTTCTGTTCTCTCACAAGACAAACTACACACCTGCAGTTTCCCCATCCACTGTCTGTCTCTGTCTGTCTGTCTCTCTGTCGCCATGCAATACACCCCCTTGATTGCATAGCTATACAATAACACAAACGTCTTAGCACCAAATGACAGAACATGCCCGATGTCGTCACCCCACCCTCCCCCCACTGTGGTTACAAGCGCTTCCTACACATCCTGTGACTGGTGATCTTCCCAAAAACGGACTTGTTGGTGTAACTAACTGGAAAGGAACCCTGGGAGGGTGCGGTGGAGTGTGTGTCTGATGCACTAACAGGTAGTTGAAGAGGAAAGAAAGATCCCAGGCATCAGCTAATGGGAACTGAACTGAACAGGAGATCGCATGCAATAGCTGTGTTATTTCCACCCACATGAACAAACACCACAGAAACAGTTTGAAGTCTAGTGTGTTTTACTGTGTTTGTTTTATTTGTGATTAACAGACAAAAATATGGAATGCTTGTTTATCTGTGTCTGTCTAAGCCCCTGAGGCTAATTTGCTAGACGTGTTTTGTTTGGATAAAATGTATGATTTCAGGACGGCTCTTGCTGTGGAGTCGGGAGCGTGTGTGACTCGTACTGAAAGTTCTCTCTGAGCCTGAGAATGCTGTGAGAATATCTGTGATGAGGCAGACCACCTTTGATGCCGCTCTGCTTTCAAACCTCAGAAGTCTGTGGGCTTATAGTTCTCTCTCTTTCAGCCCGAGACTGGTATCACGAAGATGTCAAACAGGTCGGCCCACACACACACACACACACACACACACACACACACACACACACACACACACACACACACACACACACACACACACACACACACACACACACACACACACACAGCTTGATGAGGCTGGGCTGTGATGTCAAGCTAATAACAGCCCTGACATATCTTCTGTCTCTGTGTCTGCGAGGAGGGAGGCTGCAACACACTGATAAAACCACTGACATGACAGAGGCTGGGACATTACCATTGCTGTTGTGTGTGTATGCGTCTGTGTGTGAGTGTGTGTGTGTGTGTGTGAGAGTGTGTGTGTGAGTGAGTGAGAGTGTGTGTGTGAGTGTGTGTGAGTGTGTGTGAGTGTGTGAGTGTGTGAGAGTGTGTGTGTGAGTTAGTGTGTGAGTGTGTGAGTGTGTGAGAGTGTGTGTGTGAGTTAGTGTGTGTGAGAGTGAATATAGGATTATAAAGGCCTATTAGCTCAGTCAGGATTGGGGTGGCAGATGTGCAGACATCTTCATCTGTCCAGAGGTTTTCCATGTTAGCCATACACACCACCACAACAGATGTTCACATATATAGTTAATGTAGTTCATGTATATCTCTGGGACTCTAGATATTCTGTACCTTGTACCCTTACGTGAGAGATTGAGAATATTGGAAGACTGCTTGGTTTGTTTCTGCAACTTGACCTAGATGGGACTTTGAAATCAAGGTTAAATCAAAATGAATAAAAACTCAAGTGTGTCTCCTCCACCTCGAGTGTCCTGTTAGTTCCTGTGGCCCCTGGGGGCCCGGCTGACATCCTGCCTGCTGCAGTGTGTGGAACCTTTCCAGATCCAGGGGCATCTGGCTCTGCCCTCTACCTCTCCTCCTGGTCGCCTCCCCCCCCACCTCTCCCATCTGTGTCCCCCTCTCCCCCTCCCCACACCCAGCACACTGCAGCCAAACCCACGGAGCCTGCGGCTGTTCACACCACAGAGGTAGAAGGAGAATTAGACCTACATGGGTAAACCCTGGCTGCCATAGAGTGACAGTGATATTTCAGTCTGTGTTCAGTTCCTGAGCCCCTGCTGCACCAGTAGCGGTACCAGTGGCAGCCTCTCCAGTGACGTACATGGACACCTTACAGAGACCAGGGAGGCTTCTGTTGAGATGGAGGCTAGCTGTGTCAGGTGCTGTTCCACCTGGCCCTCCTCCAGACCCCTGGGTGCCCGTTTCCTGGTTTGGCCACTGTGTGGTTGTGTGTGTGTGTGTGTTTGTGTACCCGTGTGTACCCGTGTGAATGTACAGTGCCTTGCGAAAGTATTCGGCCCCCTTGAACTTTGCGACCTTTTGCCACATTTCAGGCTTCAAACATAAAGATATAAAACTGTATTTTTTTTGTGAAGAATCAACAACAAGTGGGACACAATCATGAAGTGGAACGACATTTATTGGATATTTCAAACTTTTTTAACAAATCAAAAACTGAAAAAATGGGCGTGCAAAATTATTCAGCCCCCTTAAGATAATACTTTGTAGCGCCACCTTTTGCTGCGATTACAGCTGTAAGCCGCTTGGGGTATGTCTCTATCAGTTTTGCACATCGAGAGACTGACATTTTTTCCCATTCCTCCTTGCAAAACAGCTCGAGCTCAGTGAGGTTGGATGGAGAGCATTTGTGAACAGCAGTTTTCAGTTCTTTCCACAGATTCTCGATTGGATTCAGGTCTGGACTTTGACTTGGCCATTCTAACACCTGGATATGTTTATTTTTGAACCATTCCATTGTAGATTTTGCTTTATGTTTTGGATCATTGTCTTGTTGGAAGACAAATCTCCATCCCAGTCTCAGGTCTTTTGCAGACTCCATCAGGTTTTCTTCCAGAATGGTCCTGTATTTGGCTCCATCCATCTTCCCATCAATTTTAACCATCTTCCCTGTCCCTGCTGAAGAAAAGCAGGCCCAAACCATGATGCTGCCACCACCATGTTTGACAGTGGGGATGGTGTGTTCAGCTGTGTTGCTTTTACGCCAAACATAACGTTTTGCATTGTTGCCAAAAAGTTCAATTTTGGTTTCATCTGACCAGAGCACCTTCTTCCACATGTTTGGTGTGTCTCCCAGGTGGCTTGTGGCAAACTTTAAACAACACTTTTTATGGATATCTTTAAGAAATGGCTTTCTTCTTGCCACTCTTCCATAAAGGCCAGATTTGTGCAATATACGACTGATTGTTGTCCTATGGACAGAGTCTCCCACCTCAGCTGTAGATCTCTGCAGTTCATCCAGAGTGATCATTGGCCTCTTGGCTGCATCTCTGATCAGTCTTCTCCTTGTATGAGCTGAAAGTTTAGAGGGACGGCCAGGTCTTGGTAGATTTGCAGTGGTCTGATACTCCTTCCATTTCAATATTATCGCTTGCACAGTGCTCCTTGGGATGTTTAAAGCTTGGGAAATCTTTTTGTATCAAAATCCGGCTTTAAACTTCTTCACAACAGTATCTCGGACCTGCCTGGTGTGTTCCTTGTTCTTCATGATGCTCTCTGCGCTTTTAACAGACCTCTGAGACTATCACAGTGCAGGTGCATTTATACGGAGACTTGATTACACACAGGTGGATTGTATTTATCATCATTAGTCATTTAGGTCAACATTGGATCATTCAGAGATCCTCACTGAACTTCTGGAGAGAGTTTGCTGCACTGAAAGTAAAGGGGCTGAATAATTTTGCACGCCCAATTTTTCAGTTTTTGATTTGTTAAAAAAGTTTGAAATATCCAATAAATGTCGTTCCACTTCATGATTGTGTCCCACTTGTTGTTGATTCTTCACAAAAAAATACAGTTTTATATCTTTATGTTTGAAGCCTGAAATGTGGCAAAAGGTCGCAAAGTTCAAGGGGGCCGAATACTTTCGCAAGGCACTGTATATGTGTGCGTGTAACCGTGAGTGATTCAAGTAGCCCCAGCCCACCCCTCCACCATGACCGGGCACACATGACGACACCATGTTTCTGAAGCATATGTCCTCCGCTGACGTCCAGGACCTCCAGCGGTATTTAGGGATGCATGAGCGGACCGAGAGGGCTGACACATGTTGTCCAGTCCTGCAGAGGGGACAGACACCAGATGTTTAACTAGTTCATTTAACTGAAGGCCTTTGTAGAAACCTTGTAGAAACCTTGTAGAAACCATGTAGAAACCTTGTAGAAACCTTGTAGAAACCATGTAGAAACCTTGTAGAAACCTTGTAGAAACCATGTAGAAACCTTGTAGAAACCTTGTAGAAACCATGTAGAAACCTTGTAGAAACCTTATGGCTGTTGTTGTAGCTCCTCTAAATCCACCCCAAAAAACAGTCAACCAAGAGGACTGGGGAATCTGAGATGTTGTCCTGCAGAGACATGACATTATTCAACAGAGGACTGGAGAATCTGAGATGTTGTCCTGCAGAGACATGACATTATTCAACAGAGGACTGGAGAATCTGAGATGTTGTCCTGCAGAGACATGACATTATTCAACAGAGGACTGGAGAATCTGAGATGTTGTCCTGCAGAGACATGACATTATTCAACAGAGGACGGGAGAATCTGAGATGTTGTCCTGCAGAGACATGACATTATTCAACAGAGGACTGGAGAATCTGAGATGTTGTCCTGTAGAGACATGACATTATTCAACAGAGGACTGGAGAATCTGAGATGTTGTCCTGTAGAGACATGACATTATTCAACAGAGGACTGGAGAATCTGAGATGTTGTCCTGTAGAGACATGACATTATTCAACAGAGGACTGGAGAATCTGAGATGTTGTCCTGCAGAGACATGACATTATTCAACAGAGGACTGGGGAATCTGAGATGTTGTCCTGCAGAGACATGACATTATTCAACAGAGGACTGGAGAATCTGAGATGTTGTCCTGTAGAGACATGACATTATTCAACAGAGGACTGGAGAATCTGAGATGTTGTCCTGTAGAGACATGACATTATTCAACAGAGGACTGGAGAATCTGAGATGTTGTCCTGTCCTGTAGAGACATTACATTATTCAACAGAGGACTGGGGAATCTGAGATGTTGTCCTGCAGAGACATGACATTATTTAACAGAGGACTGGGATGTATATTTAAGGTCTGACGGATGTTGTTCTATGTTCTGTATCCCCCCTGTAAGGTTGGTGTATCTTTCCTGCCTTCCCTGTCCTGTCCTGTGTGTGTGTGTGTGTGTGTGTGTGTGTGTGTGTGTGTGTGTGTGTGTGTGTGTGTCCTGTCCTGTCATAGTGACTGTGACGTCCCCTGTGCTTTGTGTTTAGGTCTGTAAAGTGTTATGTCTCATTTAGTTGTATAGAGGCGCTGGCTAGACAGGACAGAAAGATACACACATAAAGGACACACACACACACACACACACACACACACACACACACACACACACACACACACTCACACTCACACTCACACTCACACTCACACTCACACTCTCACACACACACACAGTTACAAAGACCCATGTAAAGACACATTCACACACACACACATTTTACAGCAAACCCATGCAGGGGTAGAGACACAAGGACCATCCACAGGGGGCGGGGGTATGGGTGTGGGGGCGGACGACCGGTGCCCCCGGACTCAAATAAAATGACCAAACCCGTGGCCATGGCAACTGCCTAACCTAAGCCAATTTATAGACCCAAACAGTGAGGTCTCTGACAACAAACATCCTCCCTATAAATATGTAAACCAGGCTTATCCCGATGACTAGTGTGGGTGGGTGTGCAGTGGGGAGCAGAGAGGGCAGCCTGGGGGGACCACCCACCATCATGGCTCTCCTCTGATCACGGATGAATGAACTGTTAGAGCCCCGTGGCTCTCAGTCACCCGGAATCAATACAAACACTCAGGCCTTTAAAAAACAATGTTTTTACATATGTTGGCCCGTATTCATAGAGTAGGAGTGTTGATCTAAGATCAGGTCCCCCTTGTCCATATAATCAAATTCATCATGATCTGAAAGGCAAAACTGATCCTAGATCAGCAATCTGAGATGTTTTCTGACCCAATGTGGAGATGCTGTGATTTGCATACACACACCCCTTGTATATTAACCTGACTGCCCCCTTCCATACTAATGGACTGTTCAGTGAATTATGCAACAGATACACATATGACTTTCAGTTTTACGGTTTATGAATGTTATAGGTAAAAAATGTGTGTGTGTGTGTGTGTGTGTGTGATTATGTGTGTAGGCCACGGACAGAATGTGCTGTGTGTGTGTTTACCACCATCTGCCTGTGTTTTGGGTGTCAGGTGTGTGTGGTGTGTGTCTGGTGTGTTTGGTGTGTGTGCATGGTGTGTGTGTGTGTTTACCACCATCTGCCTGTGTTTTGGGTGTCAGGTGTGTGTGGTGTGTGTCTGGTGTGTTTGGTGTGTGTGCATGGTGTGTGTGTGTGTAGAATGTTTACGCCATTCGCCCTGCGTTACTCAAATGTCTGGCTGGACATTTTCATCAACTAGCTGCTAAGTCATCAAGGGGCCGTCCCAAATACCACACAACATCATTACTGGAGTCCCTAGGGGGGCGCCCGGATGCACATGACGCGTGTGTGTTGTGTGTGTGTCTGTCTGTGCATGCATATGTGTGTGTGTGTGTACTGTGTATGTGTGTGTGTATACGTGACTATGTGTATGTGTGTGTGTGTGTGTGTGTGTGTGTGTGTGTGTGTGTGCATACGTGACTGTGTGTGCGTGTGTGTGTGTGTGCATATGTGACTGTGTGGACATACGTGACTGTGTGTGTGTGTGTGTGTGTGTGAGAGAGTGTGCGTGTGTGTGTGTGGGGGGGGGCATACGTGACTGTGTGTGTGTGTGTGGGGGGGGGGGGGGCATAGGTGACTGTGTGTGTGTGTGTGTGTGTCTGTGTGTTTAAGCTGGAACATTTATAGTGTGGTATTTTCAACACACAGCTGCAAAGCACAGGAGGGCTTTAATGTTGTGTTGGAAGTCTGGACTCTGATGATCTGTCCGTCCACCCCTCCCCCGTTTGTTTTCCACTGTTCCACTGTCTAACTCTTCTCACCTGATGCACCAGCAGAAACACTGAGACAAAGACATCGTGACAACATGTCTGTAATGGTCTCTTTGTGTTAATGTGATGCCTTCACACAGGATCAAAGCAGTACATACGGTGCTCTGAATAGGATTATGAGTGTTAAAGATACGATGAAGTTGCTGAGCTTGTGTGTATGCTACAGACAACGTTTTTCTGTGCATGCTTGCTGAATCCTCACAGTTCTAGAAATGGGCCCCCTCTCCCCGTCTACCCCCTCCCCCTCTCTTACCCTATCTCCTTCTTCCCCTCTCTTCCACTCACTCGCACTACCCCTCTTCACCTCTCTTCCACTCTCCGCCTTCCCCTTTTCCCCTCTCCCTCTTCCTCTCTCCCTCTTCCCCTCTCTTCCACTCTCCCCCTTCCCCTTTTCCCCTCTCTCCCTCTTCCCTCTCTCCCTCTTCCCCTCTCTTCCACTCTCCCCCTTCCCCTTTTCCCCCTCTCCCTTTTCCTCTCTCCCTCTTCCCCTCTTCCCCCTCTCCCCCTTCCCCTTTTCCCCTCTCTCCCTCGTCCTCTTCCCCTCTCTTCCACTCTCCCCCTTCCCCTTTTCCCCTCTCCCTCTTCCCCTCTCTCTCTTCCACTCCCCCCTTCCCGGGGAACGAGCCAGAGGCACCACGCGCGATGGCCATAGCCCCCTGACCTGGAAGCTAGCCTCCTCTTCCCCTCTCTCCCCCTTCCCCTTTTCCCCCTCTCTCTCTTCCCCTCTCTTCGCCTCTCCTTCCCCTCCTCCTTTTCTCCACTCTCCCCTTCTTCCCGCTTCTCCTTTTCTCCTTTTCTCCTCACTCCCCCCTCTTTCCCTCTCTTCCCCTCTTCCCCTCTCTTCCCCTCTTCCCTCTCCTCCTTTTCTCCTCACTCCCCCCCCTTTCCCCTCTTCCCCTCTCTTCCCCTCTTCCCCTCTCCTCCTTTTCTCCTCACTCCCCCCTCTTTCCCTCTCTTCCCCTCTTCCCCTCTCTTCCCCTCTTCCCCTCTTCCCCTCTCCTCCTTTTCTCCTCACTCCCCCCTCTTTCCCTCTCTTCCCCTCTTCCCCTCTCCTCCTTTTCTCCCCTCTCCCTCTCCCCCTCCCCCTCTTCCCCTCTCCTCCTTTTCTCCCCTCTCCCTCTCCCCCTCCCCCTCTTCCCCTCTCCTCCTTTTCTCCCCTCTCTCTCTCCCCCTCCCCCTCTTCCCCTTTACTCCTTTTCTCCCCTCTCCCTCTCCCCCTCCCCCTCTTCCCCTCTCCTCCTTTTCTCCTCACTCCCCCCTCTTCCCCTCTCTTCCCCTCTTCCCCTCTCCTCCTTTTCTCCTCACTCCCCCCTCTTTCCCTCTCTTCCCCTCTTCCCCTCTCTTCCCCTCTTCCCCTCTCCTCCTTTTCTCCTCACTCCCCCCTCTTTCCCTCTCTTCCCCTCTTCCCCTCTCCTCCTTTTCTCCCCTCTCCCTCTCCCCTCCCCCCTCTTCCCCTCTCCTTCTTTTCTCCCCTCTCCCTCTCCCCCTCCCCCTCTTCCGCTCTCCTCCCTTTTCTCCCCTCTCCCTCTCCCCCTCCCCCTCTTCCCCTCTCCTCATTTTCTCCCCTCTCCCCCTCCCCCTCTTCCCCTCTCCTCCTTTTCTCCCCTCTCCCTCTCCCCCTCCCCCTCTTCCCCTCTCCTCCTTTTCTCCCCTCTCCCTCTCCCCCTCCCCCTCTTCCCCTCTCCTCCTTTTCTCCCCTCTCCCTCTCCCCCTCCCCCTCTTCCCCTCTCCTCCTTTTCTCCTCTCCCCCCTCTTCCCCTCTCTTTTCCTCTCTCCCCACTCTCCCTCTTCTCCTCTCTCCCTCTTCCCCTCTCTCCCTCTCTCCTCTCTCCCCCTCTTCCCCTCTTCCCCTCTCCTCCTTTTCTCCTCTCCCCCTCTCCCCCTATCTCCCTGACAGGTGCTGTCCCCGGGGCCCTGAGGTCCAGTCTAAACACTCAGGTAATTGAGCCCAGGTGGGAGCGTGTGTGTGTGTGTGTGTGTGAGTGTGTGTGTGAGTGTGTGTGTGAGTGTGTTGAGTGCTGAGGTAGAGCAATGTTTTCATTCTAAAACAATAACACAACCGCAGATAAAAATGGCACATTCTGTGTAAAAGCAATGAACCTCCTGGGGTGTTATTAAAGAGGGAACCGAGGGAGAGAAACAGCAAGGGGGAAGGAGGGAAGAAAGAAAAGGAAAACACAGAGCTGTGCTCTTCTTCACCTCTTGCACCAGACCCAGTGGGATTGTCTCAGGTCGAGCGAGTTTACGAATCGTAGCATATCTTTATTAATAATCGAGACCCTAAACAACGCACAACGCTGGGTAAACAGCTGACCACAGAACTCATGCTATTCCCTTATTCAGCACTTTTTGTAGAGTGGAGTGGAGTACAGATGTCATATCTTAATTTGATCATCCTGTTGTTGCAGGGATTTTCCTGCAAAGCAGGACATGCAAGATTGTGGTGTTTTTGACGTTTAAAAAGTCTTCTAAAGTTTGTAATATCCACCATAACATTTCAAACTTGATTTAGTGGTGTGGGGGCTGTGCTTTGGCAAAGTGGGTGGGGTTATATCCTGCCTGTTTGGCCCTATCCGGGGGTATCGTCGGATGGGGCCACAGTGTCTCCCGACCCCTCTTGTCTCAGCCTCCAGTATTTATGCTGCAGTAATTTATGTGTCAGGGGGCTAGGGTCAGTCTGTTATATCTGGAGTATTTCTCCTGTCTTATCCGGTGTCCTGTGTGAATTTAAGTATTCTCTCTCTAATTCTCTCTCTCTTTCTCTCTTTCTTTGTTTCTCTCTTTCTCTCTTTCTTTCTTTCTCTCTCTCTCTCGGAGGACCTGGGCCCTAGGACCATGCCTCAGGACTACCTGGCCTGATGACTCCTTGCTGTCCCCAGTCCACCTGGCCGTGCTGCTGCTCCAGTTTCAACTGTTCTGCCTGCGGCTATGGAATCCTGACCTGTTCACCGGACGTGCTACCTGTCCCAGACCTGCTGTTTTCAACTCTATAGAGACAGCAGGAGTGATAGAGATACTCTGAATGATCGGCTATGAAAAGTCAACTGACATTTACTCCTGAGGTGCTGACATGTTGCACCCTCGACAACTACTGTGATCATTATTATTTGACCATGCTGGTCATCTATGAACATTTGAACATCTTGGCCATGTTCTGTTATAATCTCCACCCAGCACAGCCAGAAGAGGACTGGCCACCTCTCATAGCCTGGTTCCTCTCTAGGTTTCTTCCTAGGTTTTGGCCTTTCTAGGGAGTTTTTCCTAGCCACCGTGCTTCTTCACCTGCATTGCTTGCTATTTGGGTTTTTAGGCTGGGTTTCTGTACAGCACTTTGTGACATCAGCTGATGTAAGAAGGGCTTTATAAATACATATAATTGATTGATTTCCATTAACGAAAACTGCATCAACCCCTACATAAAACATTTCTATTAATTAAAATCCACGTAATAATTCACATTTTCTGCTGCAGGATTATTTTCCTGTTGTAGCAAACTGGTTCAAATTAAGATCCTACATCTGTGGAGTGGAGAGGTTTCAGGAACAAGGGGAGCAGTTTGTGTGATGTGTGTGTGTGTGCACATGTGTAAGTTCTTGCTTGCATGTGTGTGTGTGAGTGCTATTGCTAACAATAAAGAGTTATCTCAGAACTGGGATGGCTGGCCCCACTAGACAGCCAGCCAGCTAAGGAACCAATGAGTGAATGGCGGAAAGGCAGCACAGCTGTTTCTCATTGGTAACTCAGTACCGGCTGATGACCTACATTCTACTGGACGTCTTTAAAACCACCAGGGCCCTTCTGACTGCCACAGTTAGACTCTCTCAGAAAGAGGGAGGGAGGAGGAAAAGAAGGAACGAGAGAGAGGAATAGAGAGAGGGGAGAGAGAAAGACAGAGAGATAGAGAGAGAGGGAGAGACAGAGAGGGAGAAAGAGAGAGAACCCACCACAGACCTTCTGACCGCCAGAGTCAGACTCTCTAATCCCTCAGTGATGGGGAGAGGCAGAAAGAAGGAGAGAGAGAAAGGGAGGATGGGTGAGAGAGTGGGATAAACAAGAGCATGATATTGTTATGAAAGAGTACAGGAGAGAGATAAAGAGTTACCAAGGGAAGGAAGGAAAGGGAGGGAGGAAATACATGTGAGTGACTGAGAGAGGGAAAGGAAAGGGGTAGGCAGAAAGAGAGAGGACGGGAGGGTGTGTGTGAGACAGAGAGAGGGAGAGGGAGGGAGAGCGTTAAATATTGGGGAAAGAGTGAGAGTGTGATTGAGAGAGAATGCGAGGCAGCCACAGCCCTTGGCATGCCTCGCGAATGTGTTTCCACAGCCCACAAGTGCAGCTGTGCACATCTCCAGTGAAAAAGAACGAATGGAGAAGAAAAAACAATTCCGGACCAACATCTATTCTTCCTGGATGGACTTTGTGTTGCACCAGTGGCTCGGAAAATCCTATTTTTTCCAAATGTGTTGCCCTACTCAAACACCCTGCGGTCACTCAAACTTTCATAAAGTTTGGCTGTCTGCATTTCAATGAGGAGATCCTTTCATTAAAGTTAGCGTGCCGCGGCAGCATTCCTCAAAAGCAGAGGACAGGAACAGCAGACAGGGAAGCAGGGATCTTATTGTATTGACCCACCAACCTCCCCCTTTCCCTCCAAAGGAGGCTGCTTTCCTGGGCTCAGCCCGGACGAGGGACAGGGCGGCTGAGTGGAGAGCCGGAGAGGCCTGGTATGGCAACAGACCTGCAAGTTCAGCCATTATATAACTTCAGCACACACACACACACACACACACACACACACACACACACACACACACACACACACACACACACACACACACACACACACACACACACACACACACACACACACACACACACACACACACACACACACACACACACACACACACACACACAGCTTGATGGTCCCTCTCTAGGTTTCTTCCTAAATTCTGGCCTTTCTAGTGAGTT